>NW_014577681.1:179942-184962 GCF_000485595.1 Priapulus caudatus
TATACCTACCTACCCTATTTTTTTCGGCATGTAACGGTAACCACACATATATTTTGTTTTGGCCTAACTAGAAATGTAACATTTATTGGCATTATAGTGGTAACTAGAAGTGTCACGTTTATTGATGCTCTAATGATAATATATGGCACTTTCTCGCAGTTATTGATCTGCAAGTAATTAAATAAGGAAGTGCCTCCTAGTTAGTGAGTTGGCTGTAAGCATTGCTCAGATTGGAGGCATACACAATTCGGTCTCAACCATTAATTATCAATTGATCTCATTTGCTCTACATGTAGAGCAAATGAGATCAATTGATAATTAATCTATAGTAGGCAGTAGACATGTTGCTTCTACATCTATAGTAGGCAGTAGATATGTTGCTTCTACATCTATAGTAGGCATGCAGTAGATGTGGGGCTTCTACATCTATAGTAGGCAGTAGACATGTTGCTTCTACATCTATAGTAGGCAGTAGATATGTTGCTTCTACATCTATAGTAGGCATGCAGTAGATGTGGGGCTTCTACATCTATAGTAGGCAGTAGACATGTTGCTTCTACATCTATAGTAGGCATGCAGTAGATGTGGGGCTTCTACATCTATAGTAGGCAGTAGACATGGGGCTTCTACATTTATAGTAGGCAGTAGACATGGGGCGTCTACATCTATAGTAGGCAGTATAGACATGGGGCTTCTACATCTATAGTAGGCAGTAGATATCGGGCTTCTACATCTATATAGTAGGCAGTAGACATGGGACTTCTACATCTATAGTAGGCACTAGATATGGGCTTCTACATCTATAGTAGGCAGTAGACATGGGGCTTCTACATCTATAGTAGGCAGTAGATATGGGGCTTCTACATCTATAGTAGGCAGTAGATATGGGGCTTCTACATCTATAGTAGGCAGTAGATTTGGGGCTTATAAAGTAGGCAGTAGACATGGGGCCTCTACTTAGATAGTAGGCAGCAGGCATTGGGTAGAACTCAAGGATCCTTGTCCTGTCCAAGTGCCAGGGGTGATTGTAGATACACAGAAGTGGGCATCAGTCATCGTCTATTGCAGAGTGGTGTAGGTGCACCCACCTGGTAAAAATGGGGCTTCAAAACCAAAATCTTTATAGTGGATGGGTGAGAGGGGGTGTTCAGAACATCTACATCTCATCTCCTGATCTCAATACATCTGAACCTAGTTGGGAATTTGCTAAACACAGGCTATCAAACAATTCCGCTCTAAAATGTTTAAATGCTCCTGAGACTTTTAAAGGGGCATTGTGGGATTGGATATTGTCAGTAATACATTTTTTGCTGTTAATCAACTGTGTGTTTATGTCTCTGATTGCATCCCAAGTGTCAACCTGCTTATTGTGTTTCATGTTGTTTTAGGAACCAATGAAGTCAAGAGCCCCACAGCTTCATCTGGAATACAGGTTCTACAAGATGCTGGGTCAATACGGTGAGTTTACAACCGGGCCAATTTACTATGTGCCTCCCTACAGTGGATGGGACGCACGTGTGCGTGCGTGCGTGCGTGCGTGCGTGCGTGCGTGCGTTTGTGTCTGACGCCAGAGTTTACAGTACGAACCATGAAACGAGGACGCAGCCTCGACGTTAATGCAGTCAGCAGGAGAGATGAGAACGTACTGCTTGTGGGTCCAATGACAGCAGGGGCCAGCATGATGCTAGCTGTAGCGCTCACAGAAATATGCCCTAGTACAGCGCCTTTGTTGTTGCCCTCTCTCAGCTTGCGAATGTTGCAGAATCCTGTCTTGCCTGACTTGCATGGGGTGATACTCCATAATAGGAGTGTTCCCAACTTTAATGTCATTAATGGTCATAATAACATATATATATATATATATGGTCATATATTAGTTTGTGGTTTAATGTCATTTAGGTTAGGGTTAGGATTATCAATCATTAATCATTAATCATTAATCATTAATGATATCAAAGTTGGGAACACTCCTAATGGAGCGTTAGCCTGTATTTTAATGCTAATATAGAAAAATGTCTTTTCACCCTTTAGCCATAGTGATTTTGGTAGGTTCCATGCAGGTTCGGATAGTTATCATAAACAAGAAAGGTGTTGCAGCCTTATAAAAGAGAATGTGTACAAATTTATGTTGTCTGAATGGCTCAGACGTATAGAAGAATTTTATTAATGCCCAGCACTTATATGAAGCTGCAAAAAGCACCAAATTGCCCGATTAACCATCCTCACCCAACCACTATTTAGTAGTTTGATTATACATGTTTAACAACTAGTGTAATCTAATCAGGAGTATGGATGTACAACGTTAGTTTTGATGTCATTTTTATTGGGTTTCACATAATAAATCATAGGTAAATTGCGGCATGGAAATTTGGACTTCCTTGTATTTCGAGCGAGTCATACTCCTCTCTATATTATATACACTCCTGATCTAATGAATTAGCAGCCTGCTGTATTTTACGTTTTTGCGTAAAAAAATGATTTCAAAACCATTGGATTTCTGTTTTCGTAATCAAATTCACAGTGATGTTATCTGCTCGTGTTAAATGTGTGATTCGGAAGTGTCTCGCAATGGTTGATGTGTTAGAGATAATAAAAGTGATAATAGTGATAATAGTGTAGTGTTATGCTTATTAACATAGTATATCAGTAACTAGAAGGGTCACATATTGACCAGCTAGTGATATAATACATTGAAGTGTTACATTTATTGACGTAATAGTGGTAACTAGAAATGTCACATTCATTGGCAATTTGGCATAATAGTGGTAACTAGAAATGTCACATTTATTGGCATAATAGTGTTAACTAGAAATGTCACATTAATATAATTGGCATAATAGTGGTAACATGAAGTGTCACCTTTATTGACGTAATAGTGGTAAGGCCAAAACAAAATATAGGTGTGGTTACGGTTTCCCGACCGACCATTGCTTGTAATAAAACAAAATTTTGTACCATCAATAATGTGCAAACCTCAATAAAAATTGCGTCAAATGAGCTTAAAGCTATAGACATTATAGACAGTTAAATGATGATCACAAATTACAGTAAAATAAGTTAGTAAATCAAGGTATGTTGTAGAAGTGACAGTGTTTAGAAGGGTTTTTCAATGTGATCCGACAGATAAGTTTTAGAGGTGACATGCAGTGATTAAGAATGGGGTTATTAAATTAATCCACGTATGTTTTGTTCTGTGTATGAATTCCGATAAAATGTCTGATAAAATGTCCTTGAATTTCCGATAAAATGTCCTTGAAAAAAATTGCAGTCCTCCTGTATGAACCATGTACATGTTATAGAAGCGGACTATCTGTTATAGAAGCAGTCTGCATGTTATAATAACGGGCTACAATCCCTACATGTTATAGAAGCATGCTACATGTTATAGATGCATGCTACATGTAAGAGAAGCAGGCTACATGTTCTAAGCATGCTATATGTTATAGAAGCATGCTACTTGTTATAGAAGCAATCTGCATGTTATAGAGGCAAGCTACATGGTATAGGGTAAGCTACGTGCTATAGAAATATGATTTATGTTATAGGGGCAGGCCATGCACAGCCAATCACTTGCCTCTACCGTGGCAGTAATTTCTAGTAGAAAGCACTACTCTTTTGAACTACATATATATATATATATGTATCTTTAGAAGTAATTATACATGCTTTAAGCTCAGGTTTTTATACATGCTTAGGCTCAGTCACACATTCAGGATTTTTACTGCCGTCCTTGATAGGACCATTCCCGATTAAAATTTGTCAAAAGTCTGATAAAGATCCTGTGATTCGTGGCGGGAAATTCAAACTTTATTAAAAATTTGTAAAAACAGTTATTTAATCACGACAACAATCAGATATATTGTTCAGGAAGCGTACCGATTCAGCCGTTTCCAGCCGAATTCGTCCCGATTCTCCAGTTCTCAATCTGATTCTGATCCGATTTGTATCTTTCGCAATTAAGGTAAAAAAACAACAAAATCTGTCCCGACAGCATCCAGATTCTCCCGAATGCGATCCGACAGAGATCAGACAGTGACCCGACAGTGAACCGACGCTGACGGAAGACATCCGTTAGATCTGGACGCAATCTGGACTCAATCGGCAAGAAACGGCAATGAAAAATTTCTCCAGATCATACCCGTTTATCACGACAGCATCCCGATCCACAGGACATGCACCGTCCAGACAACACAGGACATTGTTACAATTTTGATCTGATATGTACAGCAGAATCTGTCACGACATAGTCACGATTGTAATCCGACTAGACAAAATCGGCTGAGTTTCCCGAATGTTACGGGACGCACCTAACTGTCGGGAGTACTTGGCCGACCTCTCCGGACCATTCCCGNCATGCGTGCGTGCGTGCGTGCGTGCGTGCGTGTGTGCATGCCTGTGCGCGTGTGTTTGCTCTTATATCGTGGCCCAGATAGGCCAGTCTGGGCCACCATACCCCTGCGTATGTCAGGGCGTACCGTCATCTGCTGTTGCTATCACTGGCTCGGTCTCTCTCTCGCTCCCTCTCTCTTGCTCTCTCGCTGCTCCCCACTCTCCCCTTCTCTCCCCCCTCTCTCCTCCCCTCTCTCCCCCTCTCTCTCCCTTCAAGCTGGGAAGCACTGACTGGCCACACTTGTTTCCATGTAAATCATTTGACCGTGACTTCACTACCTAACCTCACCACTTCCCTCCCCTCCCCCCTCTTTTCTTCCCGTTCTCTCGCCTTGCTGGGAAATCTTAGTTGGCATAATATATCCTAGCAGGCAGCACTGTTTACTGGAAGACATGCGGCCTTGACGTCACTGCCAATTCGCTCCTCTTTCCTGTCGAAGTTGTATAGACATGAATAAAGTAGCGCATGTGGAACAGCATTACGTGGCTGCTGTTGCTACAGTTCCCTGTGCAGGCAGCTGCTGTAACTATGAAATGTTAGAATAAACCGATCCACGGTTTGTTAGCATGCTCTCTCGCGTGCTCTCTCTCTGTCTCTCTGTCTCTCTTTCTCTCTCTCTCTCTCTCTCTC
>NW_014577682.1:0-534 GCF_000485595.1 Priapulus caudatus
TAGCTAGGGTACCCTGCCTTAGCTACTATACTTACCAGCCCTACCCTAGCTACATACTATACTTACCATAGCTACTATACTTACCATGGTAGGGCTAGTATAGTAGCTAGGGTAGGGATGGTAAGTATAGTATGTAGCTAGGGCAGGGCTAGTATAGTAGCTAGGGTATACTATACTTACCAGCCCTACCCTAGCTACTATACTTACCAGCCCGCTAGGGCAGGGCTGGTAAGTATAGTATGTAGCTAGGGTAGGGCTGGTAAGTATAGTAGCTAGGGTAGGGCTGGTAAGTATAGTATGTAGCTAGGGTAGGGCTGGTAAGTATAGTACGTAGCTAGGGCAGGGATGGTAAGTATAGTAGCTAGGGCAGGGATGGTAAGTATAGTAGCGTAGGGCAGGGATGGTAAGTATAGTATGTAGCTAGGGTAGGGCTGGTAAGTATAGTAGCTAGGGTAGGGATGGTAAGTATAGTAGCTAGGGCAGGGATGGTAAGTATAGTATGTAGCTAGGGTAGGGCTGGTAAGTATAGTATAT
>NW_014577682.1:1796-2245 GCF_000485595.1 Priapulus caudatus
TAGTATGTAGGTAGGGCAGGGCTGGTAAGTATAGTATGTAGCTAGGGTAGGGCTGGTAAGTATAGTAGCTAGGGTAGGGATGGTAAGTATAGTATGTAGCTAGGGCAGGGCTGGTAAGTATAGTAGCTAGGGTAGGGCTGGTAAGTATAGTAGCTAGGGTAGGGCTGGTAAGTATAGTAGCTAGGGTAGGGCTGGTAAGTATAGTAGCTAGGGTAGGGCTGGTAAGTATAGTAGCTAGGGCAGGGCTAGTATAGTAGCTAGGGTAGGGCTGGTAAGTATAGTAGCTAGGGTAGGGCTGGTAAGTATAGTAGCTAGGGCAGGGCTGGTAAGTATAGTATGTAGCTAGGGTAGGGCTGGTAAGTATAGTAGCTAGGGTAGGGATGGTAAGTATAGTATGTAGCTAGGGCAAGGGCTGGTAAGTATAGTAGCTAGGGCAGGGATGGTAAATA
>NW_014577682.1:5437-8464 GCF_000485595.1 Priapulus caudatus
CTCTCTCTCTCTCTCTCTCTCTCTCTCTCTCTCTCTCTCTCTCTCTCTCTCTCTCTCTCTCTCTCTCTCTCTCTCTTCTTCTCTCTCTCTCTCTCTCTCTATTTATATATATATATATATATATATATACTCATAGCTTACGCCAGTGCAGGATACAACGGACAGATACAAACAAAATACGACACCGTAGGCGTGATGCGCTTCCATACCGTAGACACTCACGCATGCGCACTACGCTTGTCACGCAGAAATCGCGCGGTCGGCGTGCATATCAGGCATTTGGCAATACGCCGAGATTCAAACATGGCAGACAGATAATCTATGTGGGTGGGTGCAGATATAGATGCATCAGTTAACGTGTACACAGGTATAGATGCAGCAGGTAACGTGTACGCAGGTATAGATGCAGCAGGTAACGTGTACGCAGGTATAGATGCAACAGGTAAGGTGTACGCAGGTATAGATGCAGCAGTAACCGTGTACCGCAGGTATACGATCAGGCAGGTAACGTGTGTGTAGGTATATAAGATGTCAGGCAGCGTAACGTGTACCGCAGGTATAGATCAGGCCAGGTCAACGTGTACGCAGGTACACGATGCAGGCAGGTAACGTGTACGCAGATCACTAGATGCCCGCAGTAACGTGTAACGCCGTATAGATGGCAGCAGGTAACACGTGTACCGCAGGTATAGGATGCAGGCAGGTTAACGTGGTGTGCTAGGTATTTAGATGTCAGCAGTAAACCGTGTGTGCATCGGGTATATAGATGGCAGCATGTAACGTGTACGCCACGGTATACGATGCAGCAGGTAACGGTGTACGCGTTGCAGGTATAGATGCAGCAGGTAACGTGTACGAGGAGGCGAGGATAGGATGCAGCAGGTAACGTGTGTGTAGGTATATAGATGCAGCAGGTAACGTGTACGCAGGTATAGATGCAGCAGGTAACGTGTACGCAGGTATAGATGCAGCAGGTAACGTGTGTGTAGGTATATAGATGCAGCAGGTAACGTGTACGCGCATATAGATGCAACCCTTAACGTGGATGCCGACATGGAGACGTCGGACATTTGATGTCTTAATAACACAGCTAAACACCGTTCCTTCTACACCGCATTCCTTGCTTTTGGAATAATTATGTAATAAATAAGCCTGTATCACTGTGTGGCGTGCATACACATTGAGGAACATAGAGCAACGCCACATCGAACACGAGATCTCACTGACCCTACCCCTGATTAGATAACTGCGCCATCTACATGCAAAACGGCACACTATCAGATAACTGCGAGGGTTGGCGGGCTGCGAAATTTTTTTTCCCACTTGAGTTCCGGACCCACCATAGATAGTGTTTTGTAATAAATGGTTCGTATATATATATGGTTGGATTACAGTTAGTCTTAGGGTTCGGGTACGGGTGAGGGTTAGAGTTAGAGTTAGGGTGAGGGTGATTCATTTTACATTGTTGCTTCGAGGAAGTCGAGTGAATGGAGTGCGCTGATTGGCTGTGGTCCGGAACTCAAGTGGGAAAAAAAATTTCGCTGGCGGGCTGGCAGGGGGAGTGAGATCGATTAGAGTCTATACACATACGTGTAGCCTGAAGTGAATTAGAATTAACGCCATGGAATACGAGGTCTGCATATTGTCTGCATGGACTCGCCACTAGAGCGAGCAACCATAACGTGCACGCACTTACAGCTCAGGGTTGGTGAAGTTACGAGAGGAAAATGCATCCATACGTGTAGGTAGTACGTTGCCAGTGCATGGGGAACGCTAACGCTCGCACGATATTGACTAGATTTAGGTTATAGTTATCCAGGCGTTATAACAGCCAATAATGTCTTTTTATAGATGCAGGACATATGGAACGAGGCTATCTCAATCTAATCAGCTCTTTGATATTTTAGTGTAAAATATATCTATGCTATTTAGACAAAATAGAATCGAATGTATAACCCAGCCGGTTTGCTTAGCGGCCATTTCGATTACGAAATATTCAGATATCTACAGACGCGCAGACACATACGAACACATATACACACACGCACACGCTCACGCTCACGCTCACGCACACACACGTACGCGCGCACAGCTATCACGCAGCACACGCACACGCACACACGCACAACGCGACACGCGGACACGCACGACGCATCTAGCGAACACGATATACTACACAGGCGCATAACACCGCACAACACGCGCGGCGCAACCGCACAAACGCACACACAATACACAAACGCATGCACCCAACACAATCACCGACACAACACACACGACACACACACACACACACACACCATATCACACACACGACACACGCCACACACACACACACACACACACACCACAACACCAAAACGCGACACACAACAGCGCATCAAAAAATCGTGGTCTATTATGCGCACGACGGCCATCTCGTATGTCCAGGTCCTATGCAAGACCAGCGATGATAATACAGTCTACCCTCCAGATTATATAATTTTAGCTAATGCAGCCCCGACACGCCCTGGTAAGCTTCCTATCTACGGCGCCCTTCCGTAGCCTCGTCTCTATAGGGTCAGTCGTTAAATCGTCCTAGGCTCTCTCATAGGTGATGCTATGAGTGCACCTGTGCCTCCTTTCCTCACCGGACCGCGACCCCCGAGCGTCAGATGCCTCGACGGCGAATGTCAGTGATTTTAACGGGCAGACGCCCAGGCGCGGCCCGTGAAAAAAAGGGGGGGCTTATAAATTCGTCGCCGGGGCGGAACGATTCTCTCATAAGTCGACGCGGCGTAAACTATAACACTTGGCGCCGCGCTTTTTGCGATGCGATTGTTCGGCGAGCGGGCCCCGGCGGCGCGCCCCGGCGAAGTGCACGAGGCGGGACTGGCCCTCCACACGCTACCAGGCTTATCGCTCAGAACTGTACATTCACGAGCGTCCGGACTGGCGCGCACAGTGTCGGCCACAGGGTGCCCGGCGGCGCTGATAGCCGGGCCGTCGGCGACGACGACGTCACAAGCTCTAAAAAACCTCGCAACC
>NW_014577682.1:13980-23980 GCF_000485595.1 Priapulus caudatus
TCAGCAGTAACTGTAACGCAGGTATAGATGCAGTCAGTGTAAGCGTGTACGCAGGTATAGAGGCAGCAGGTAAACGTGTACGCAGTATAGGACCTGCAGGCAGGTATAACGCTGTGTGTAGGTATATAGAATGGGCAGCAGGTAACGTGTAGCGCAGGTATAGATGCAATTGCAGGCAGTAACCTGTAGGCAGGTAATGAATGTCAAGCAAGGTAACGTGTACGCAGGTATTAGATGTAGCAGGTAACAGTGTAGCGCCAGGTATAGATGTCAGCAGTGTAACAGTGTACGCAGGATAATAGATGCAGCAGGTAAACGTGTACGGCAGTATAGATGCAAGCAGGTAACGTGTACGCAGGTATAGATGCAGCAGGTAACGTGTACGCAGGTATAGATGCAGCAGGTAACGTGTACGCAGGTATAGATGCAGGGCAGTAACGTGTACGCAGGTATAGATGCAGGCAGGTAACGTGTACACGCAGATATAGATGCAGGCAGTAACTGTGTAGCGCAGGTATAGATGCAGCAGTAACGTGTACGCCAGGTATACGACAGGCAGGTACGTGTGTGTAGCGTAATAAGAATGCAGCAGTAACGTGTGTGGCAGGTATAGATGCAGCAATGTAACGTGTAGCGCGCATATAGATGCAGGCAGGTAACGGTACGCAGGATAAGATGCAGCAGGTAACGTGTGGGTGTAGGTATATAGATTGCCCAGCAGGTAACGGTACGCAGGTATAGATGCAAAGCAGGTAAACGTGTACGCAGGTATAGATGCAGCAGGTAAACGTGTAGCGCAGATATAGAATGCAGGGCAGGTAAGTGTACGCAAGGTATAGATGGCAGCAGGTAAAACGTGTACGGGCAGGTATGAGATGCAGCAGGTTAATCAGTGTGGTTAGGTATTAGATGCATGCAGGTAACGTAGTGTGGCAGGTATATGATGCAGGCAGGTAACGTGTACGCGCATATAGATGCAGCAGGTAACGTGTACGCTAGGTATAGAGCTGCAGCAGGTAACGTGTGTGTAGGTAATAAGATGCCAGCAGTAACGTGTACGCAGTATACGATGCAGCAAGGTAACGTGTAGCGCAGTTATAAGATGCCAGCAGGTAACGGTGTGTGTAGGTATAATAGATGCAGGCAAGGTAACCGTGTACGCAGGTATAAGATGCAGGCCAGTAACGTGTACGGACAGGTATAGATGCAGGGCAGGTTAACAGTGTACGCAGATATCCGATGGGCAGCAGTAACGTGTACGGCAGGTTATAGTGCAGGCAGGTAACCGTGTACGCAGGTATAGATGCAGCCAGGTAACGTGTGTGTAGGTATATTAGACTGGCCCAGGCGCGTAACCGTGTGTTGCAGGTAATAGACAGGCAGGTAACGTGTACGGCAGGTATAGATGCAGCAGGTAACAGTGTACGCAGGTATAGATGGCACAGGTAACGTGTACGGCGAGTATAGTGCAGCAGGTAAACGTGTGTGAGGTATATAGAATGCAGCAGCGTAACGTGTACGGCAGTTATAGATGCAAGCAGGATAACGTGTACGCAGGTAATAGATGCAGCAGGTAACGTGTTGTAAGGTATATAAAATTTTGTGCAGCAGGTAACGTGTACGCGCATCATAAATGCAAACCCTTAACGTGGATCCGACAATGGACGACGTCGGAACATTTGATGTCTTAATAACACAGCTAAACACCGATTCCTAGTCTACACCGCATCCTTGCTTTGGAATAGATTACTGTATAAAAGTATAGCCCTGTATCTACTGTGTGGCGTGCAATAACACATTGAGGAACATAGAGCAATCGCCACATCGAACTACGAGATTCTCACTGACCCTACGCCCTGATTAGATAACTGCGCCCATGGCTAAATGCAAAACGGCACACTACTAGATAACTGCGAGGGTTGGCGGGCTGCGAAATTTTTTTCCCACTTGATTCAGCGGACGCCACCATAGATATGTTATTGTTAATAAATGGTTCGGTATATATATATGGTTGGATATATAAAAACAGTTAGTCTTAGGGTTCGGCTACGCGGGTGAAGGGATTTAGAGTTAGAGTTAGGGTGAGGGTGGATCATTATTAACACTTGTTGCTTATCGAGGGGAAAAAGTCGATGAATGGGAGTGCGCTGATTGGCTGTGGTCCAGGACTCAAGTGGGAAAAAAAATTCGCTGCGGCTGGCAGGCGGAGTGAGCATCGAAAAGGCTATACACATAACGATGTAGGCCTAGAAGTGATTAGAATTAACCGCCATGGAATACGAGGTCTGCATATTGTCTGCGCAGGAACTCGCCACTAGAGCGAGCAACCATAACGTGGCACGCACATTACAAGCTCAGGTTGGTGAAGTTACGAAGAGGAAAATGGACATCCATCACGTATGGGTCGTACTTTGCCAGTCGCCAATGGGAACGCTAACGCCGCACGATATAGACTAGATTATGTTATAGTATCCAGGCTATAAACAGACCATAAGTCTTTTTATAGATGCCAGATCATATGAGAACAACGAGGCTATCTCAATCTAATACAGCTGCTTTGATATTTTTAGTGTAAAATATATCTATGCTATTTAGACAAAATAGAATCGAATGTATAAGCCCAGCCGGTTTGCTTAGCGGCCATTTCGATTACGAAATATTCAGATATCTAGCCAGACGCGCAGACACATACGAAACACATATACACACACGGCAGCACGCTCACCGCAGACACACGTAGCGCGCGCACGCCACGACGCACCCACGCACACGCACACACGCACACGCACAGCGCGACAACGCACACACGATATACGAACACCATATAACACATCACGCACGCACACACGCGCCGCGCGCACGCACAAACGCCACACACATAACACAAAGCCACACAACACACACACACACACACACACACACACACACACGCACACATGCACATATACACAACACGCACGCACACACACACACACACACACACACACACACACACACACACACACACACACACACACACACACACACAGCGCATCGACATCGTGTTATTACCCACGACGCCATCCGTACGGTCAGGTCTATGAAAACAGTCGCATGCATAGACCCGATGATACATCTCCTCAGATGTATATAATTTTAGCTAATGGCAGCCGACACGCCTGTAAGCTTCCTTCTTAGGCGCCCTTCCGTAGCTCTGTCTCTATAGGTCAGTCGTTAATGTCTAGCTCTCTCAATAGTGATCTATGAGTGCACCTGTGCCTCCTTCCTACCGCGCCCGGCGTCAGATGCCTCGACGCAATGTCAGCGATGTTGGTTTAAGCGGCCGCGCGGCCGTGAAAAAAGGGGGGGCTTATAAATTCGCCGGGCGGGTTTTCATAAGTCGACGCGCGTTATATATAACACTTGGGGCCGCGCTTTTCATGCGATGTCGGCACGCCCGCGCGCGCATGCACGAGCGGCTGCCCTCAGACGCTCGCTTATCGCTACGTGTACATTCACGCGTCCGAGTGCGCGCTTGTCGGCACGGTGGCGGCGCTGATAGCGCCACCCGACGCACAACTCTACTCGCAACCGTGTCAACAACAGCAGCTCTAATTTGTTGACTGTTGAGCGAATAATAATGTTGTGCGCGCATCGTCTTATCGCCGATGTTTGCAGGGCAAATGGAAATGTAGGAATAATGCGCGCGGATAAATGGACAGCTTTATTGAGTGTAAACGAACGGGCGCAGGCACGTGTGTATTATATATACCTGCTTCGTGCCTACCCCAGCGATAACATCGAGCGGGCTCACCGAGGAAACGACGCTGTTATAAATTATACGCATCTTCATATGTCACTCGCAAACGCTCGATAGCCAAATAGCGATTGGGCAAATAGCAATCGATGATTCGCATAGTTAATTCGTATTAACTTGATAGACTTCTACGTATACGTATATATGAGAAATTTCGTGGGAGTAACTGGCAATGAAGCAGTAGATACTGATAGCAGTAGAGGTACGATAGTATAGTGTTATATATTGGTCTGATCGTTTAGCTTTCACTAGATTGGATCAGAGGAAAGCACTCCCTACTATAGTGGAAGTACTATTATACAGCTATACTACTTTATTATAACCGTTTACCGTTCTTTGGTGTGGATTTGAGTAAAGAAATAGATACTAGTGCATGTCCGTATAAAAGTGCTTACCATAATGCATTTGCAATCTTATTATAACCGTTTAGCTTTGATTAGCATGGTTTAGAATAAAGCAATAGAGGCCTACTCGTGCCAGTATAGAAGTACAAAAATATAGCCACTACCTTATTATAATCGTTTACCGTTCTTTAGTGTGAATTTGAGTAAGGCAATAGATATACTAGTGTCAGTAGAAGTCCTTGTTATAACCGTTCAGCTTTGATTGGCGTGGTGTAGAATAAAGCAATAGATAAGGTCAACTCGTGCCAGTAGAAGTATATAATGCAGCTATGCTACTATACCTTATTATAATATTTTACTTTTTGGTGTGGATTAGAGTAAAGCAATAGATACTCGTGCCAGTAGAAGTCTATAATGCATGCAGCTACTATATACTATACCTTATTATAATATTTTACTTTTTGGTGTGGTTAGAAGTAAAGCAATAGATTACCGTGGCGCAGTGGAAGTCTATACTGGCAGCTAGCTACGTTATTAAAACGCGCTCAACTTCATTAGTGTCATTTCGCTTTCGCGGCATTTTCAATTAGCCGGCTGTCATCGGAGTTCACAGGATCAGACACTGTAATTTTTCAAGCCCGTGCAGCCGCCCCGCCCCACCCGCCGCCGCGGCCACCACTGAACCAAACCCGTAATTTTATAAAGCGGCTTAAGCTGTCGCTGCTGCCGCTACGCCGACGAACCTGACTCCTGCTCGGCAGACGAACATTTAAATTATGGTGGGGACCCTGCGTGCGGCGCAAGCAGCTTCTGCGACGGACACTGTGTCGTGAAGTGCTGCCGCACGAGCGGCGAGCGACGCAGCAAGTCACCGGTCACTCGTGAGTTATTCGCCCTGCTCACACACACATCACACACGTGAGCTCGTACAACGTGCATCTTACGCCATATCGGCAACGCATAGACACCATGCATCACAATACATGCACACGTGTACGTACGTAGCACATCCACGCACAGCAACATGTGCATGCACTCGCGCACGCAACAACGGCACACAAGATGTACTCAGGCACACGCACGCACGTGCGTAAGCGCAGCACGTGGCTTTTTCTTGATATTTTGCACTCAACGCAGCACACACGACGCACGGCATTGACACATGTACACACGCGCACACACGCAGGCATAAACATGGCACATAGCACACACACGGGCGCGCACACACACACACACACACACCACACACACACACACACAAGCACACACACACAGCCACACATATATATATATATATATATAATAGTATATTACACACCCACACACATAATATATATAATACACACCCACAACACCACACACCACACACACACACACACACACACACGGGACACACCACACACATCACACACACACACAACAACACACACACAGCACACACACACACAGTGCACACACACACACACACACAACACGCACACAACACACAAACGCGCGCCGCTCCGTTCGCCCCATCGCTGACACAAAGAGGCCAGTCGAAGGCAACTCTGCGCTGCGGTCATCAATTACAGCAGAACCGCAATATTCGCTTCGTCCGCTGTCACGCTTTTGTGTGAAAAAACCTGGCCGAATTCATTTTTTCGCGCTCGCAAACACCATTCCAACTCTTTCGCAGACCGATTAAGTTGAGTTTCAGGACAGCTCCCTATCATTAGTTTCGGCGCACGTCGCTATGTGTGAGCGCATAAAGGGCCGTTGTGTCACGCGCTCTATAAGGACGCCGGCCTGCCGAAGATTTATTTCGGCCGGCTCTATTGGCAGCAAAAGGATTTGTTAAACGTTACTCGTTTAGTGCATACGCCGCGCAGCCTTCAAATCGGAATTTACATTGTGGAAGTTCATATTCAGCGGCAGAAATTGAGAGCACACTACACATTATACATATACACCGTACATTCACACACCGGCGGGCGCGCGTAACATACACACACGGCGGTCACCACACACACATCACAACCCACAGCACACCACACACATCGACACACACATCCGACACACACACAGACACATGACACAACACACCACATCAGCACACAGCACACATCCACGACTATTGCACACACACAGCAGCACCCCACACAGCACAACACACCACACACACACATCACGCGCCGCGCCGCGCGGCGCGCGGCCGCGCAAACATATCATGTCTTGACGTCACTATATACTGCTGCTATTCAGCTGATGCTTGTGACGTCACTATCGGCCTCGCTGCTAGGTTGAAGCGGTTAATATGAGGTCACTGCGCTCTCCGTGCAATGAAGACGGGTAAGCGTTATGACAAGTCGTCATTTCATGCGTCCTTCAGCGTCGTGATATTTCATCTCTCGGCATCACGGCTAACCTAACAGACCACTACGAGGGTGGTGATATGGGGCAGCGCTATAAGTTTTCCTAGCGTCTAAATAAGTTTCGCTTAGTGCCCGCCCACGGCGCACATTTTAGCTGACATATATATATATATATATATATATTATAATAATATGTGCATGTGTGCGTGTGTGTGTGTGTGTGTGTGTGTGTGATGTGTGTGTGTGTGTGCTATGTGCTCCGTGTATGTGTGTGTGTGTGGTGTGTGTGTGTGTGTGTGTGAGGGGGGGGGGTGTGTGTGTGTGTGTGTGTGTGTGTGTGCATGTGAGTGTGTGTGTGTGTGTGTGTGGTGTGTGTGCGCGCGCGCGTGCATGTGTGTGTGATGTTGTGTGTGTGTGTGTGTGTGTGTGTGTGTGTGTGTGTGTTGTGTGTGTGTGTGGTGTGTGTGTGTTGTGATGTGCTAACATCTGAGTAATATGCATGGAAGTACGTTCATACGTAACTCCCTCGAATTTTTGTTCACTAGCTTTCCCGCATTCGCGTGCTTGGACGGGGCGGGGACGTAGCTTTGATGGATCTACCAGTGTAACCCTCAGTTTTACGTGTCTATGACTGTGAGCTGACTACTGGTTACATGCAGGACTAAAACTAACAAGCCCCTGTGTGTGTCCCTGCAGTGGTACTAGCTGCGTATTCTAGCGGTCTGCACTGCGCATTTTTACAGCTGTGTCGCGTTTCGCGCACGGTCGAGAGAAGCACAGATGCGTGCGAGTGCGAAACATCGAGTGTGCGTGGCATGTCGCGCGCAGGGACATGCGGGAAGGTGCAAATTATTATAATAGCTACCCGGGCGCGGGACAAATATGGTAATACGTGGTTCGTCTCCTTCAATTACACCGCGAACCGATGTCCAGTTACGAGAGCTGCGGGCCAAATACGCGCTGCGAGCGACCGTGAAGGGTATAGATCACAGCAGCCGTTGTCGCCGCGATGCTGCTGCGGTAGCTACTTCTGCTGCTGCTGCTGCTGCTGCTGCTGCTGCTGTCGTTGCTGTTGTTGTTGCTGCAGCTGTTGTTGTTGTTGTTGTTGTTGTTGTTGCTGCTGCTGCTGCTGTTGCCGTCGCCGCTGCGGTTGTTGCTGCTGCTACTGGTACTGCTGCTACCACTATTACTACTGTTGCTGTTGTTACTGCTGCTGGTGCTGCTACTACTGCTGCTGTTGTTGTTGATGCTGCTCATGCCGCTGCTGTTGCTGGTGTTGTTGTAGCTGGTGCTGCTGCTGCTCTTGCTGCCGCAACAGACTACGGCAGCTTTATATACAACATGCACTCAGCAACCCGCCTTATATCAGCCGTTATGCTTAACACGACATACACTTGATTTTCTCGATTGTTTATGGGTATCTCCGTGTGTGGCATGAGTTATTTGTATTCAATTACGCTAATAAATGTGAATTCTGCTAACGTATTTTCTCTTATCTGGGACACAGATAGTGCTACGTAATTTTTACCTAATTATACTTTACTTTATATACGCCATTAAATGCGCACATATTAGGTTTCGTGCAGGGTGCTGCTACATATTTCCTTAGCTAGGCCAAGATGCATCGCACTATACCGTTCTGAAGAAACGATAAAAGAAACTCGGAATTATGATGCATATCTAGGGGTTTCGGATAATTAGGGAGGCCCGAATCGCCTATGAATTCATCATTAAATGCTTGGGACGTGATACCACTGCCACTGTTTCACCAACTCTGATAGTACGATATATGCATGATATCAGGAGTGTATAATAGGGATCCCTATTATACACTCCTGATGATATAGCGCGGGATATGATAACCATCTGTGGCAGATTGAGATCCCGCATATACACTGTGCATACCGCTAGATGTCCCGGTGTGAAAGCTTGTGGCCCGCTAATGGCATGCATGCATGCTATATCACGACTAAACCTCGTGTAGCGGTTCGCACTCCTGTAATTAGTAAGCGCACCTGTCACACGCTGCGACGCTCGCGTGAATATGCGCGCGTACGGGGAAAGGGGCGCGGTATGCCCGTGTGGTTCGGGATGCTTGCATGCTCACGGGCGGCGCGGCTCGTAAAGACACAGCGTCAGCCTTTTAGTCAAGACTAATTACAATCCGCAGAGATTGATCGCACTGACCCTGTAAGGCCACGCCCCCCGGTCATAATTAGTAACATTATCTAGTTAGCGCGCGCTGTCATAGGTGGAGCCGGCATCGATAGCCTGTCTCTTCACCTGGCGTCTGTCTCCGCAGCGATGTATACCTGTAAGGCCTGTACACCTGTATACCTGTAATTATAACTCGCGGGGAATTTCACCCGCGTGCGCCTTTACAGTCGCCATGCTGCCCATGGAACGGGAGACCGTGTGGGTTCGTTAATATTAAAGGGAGTGTGTTTGCTTTTTACGCTTATATTTAGTATAGACTGTAATTCAACATTGACTCAGTAAACCATTCTATGTGCCATTCAACGAGGTGCAGCACTAAAATTCGTTTTTATAAAAAAAAGAAGTCTGTACGGATATTGTGAACAAAGACTTGTGAATGTTGAACTCACTTTGAATTCTCCCGCGTAATTAACTATGATATGAGTGAAATCAAGAGCTAATAAATACCTATAATTCCTATAATAGGTATTCATTAGCTCTTGGTGAAATTCAGGTTCACCATGTTGCAGAGCGTTCCTTCGCAAAATGTATATTATGATTTCGGCATCGACACAAACGCAGTGGCGCATTCTGGCTGCCCATCCCAGGCGCCCGGTCGCGCTGACAAACCGCCCGTGATCTATGTCTACCTGTCCTGGAAGAGTGCGTCTCTCTATCTCTTCACGACTTGCCTGGCGTCATCGCTGCTCGTCGCCAGCGCATGCTGAATAGAAGCGCATACTTGCCGCTTGGATCGCTGACAGTGGCGGCGGTAACGCGGTCACGCGGCGAGTGCGCGCGGAGAGAGAACGCTGGCTGCTGCTGTCCTGCTCGCCCCCACGCGAAGGCGTCAGGTCTCAAACAGACGCGAAACAGACGAGGATCAACACACGCGATCGGCAAACGCAAACACGCTCGCTGTCGCGCGGCGGCGGCGCGGGACGCGCCACGCCGGCATGCCGCGCCGCCGCCGCCGCCGCCGCCGCCGCTGACTTCAAATATTTTAAATATTGAAAAACTGTTAAGCAGGGTTCGGCGCGAAGGTAAACGCACTAATGCAGTCGAGGGTGTGCGCAGGTCAGGCTCGCATTCACGCGCGGCGGCGTTTGCGAAAATACGCGGGTATTTTCTCGCGCGTAAAAGCGTTGGCGGGCATTCGGCGCGTGTTGACGTTGTCGCCGGGCTCAGCCGTGAGAAGGGGCGACGGGTTAGGGCGGCCGCTTACACGCTGACACCACGCGGTGTTAAACCGCATTCCGGCGTGTTGCTTTTCGCCGTGAGTGAGTGTGGACTGTCTCTCCTAGCAGCCGACT
>NW_014577682.1:25800-38300 GCF_000485595.1 Priapulus caudatus
TGTTGAGCGCGCGCCGTGTGTTGTTTTGTCGTGTTAGTGTGTGTGGTGTGTGTGTTGTGTGGTGTGTGTGGTGTGGCTGTGTGGTGTGTGTGTGTGTGTGTGTATGTGTGTGTATGTGTGTGTGTATGTGTGTGTTGCGCGTGTGTGTGTGTGTGTGTGTGTGTGTGTGTGTGTGTGTGTGTGTGTATTATGTGTGTGTGTGTGTGTGTGTGTGTGTGTGTGTGTGTGTGTGTGTGTGTGTGTGTGTGTGCGTGTGTGTGTGTGCGTTGCGCGCGCGCAGCTTTGTGGCCGTGTGTGTGTGTGTGGTCAAAAACGTTCAGATAAGTACGGTGACTATTCAGTGACGAATCTCATTGGACCATATTTATCACGTGATCGCCAACCTATTCACACGTCACATCTGACATTTTTGTTCCCGTAATTTGCACGTGGCCACGATAATTTAATATCAAGTACGCGCATCGCTATTCGCGATATGAGAATACTCCCATAATAAAAAATGACAAGATTTATCTGAAATAAACATTCACAAGTCGAGTGTATATGTATATAGTGCTGTCTTACAGGTCATGTTTCTATCACATCGCCATACAACAAAGTAATCGTCTCTGACTATTAAGTTTGTGTGTGTGTGTGTGTGTGTGTGTGTGTGTGTGTGTCGTTGTGTGGTTGTGCGTGTGCGTGTGTGCTGCGTTTGCGTCGTGCCGGACCATGCCAGTCGTCTCATCAGCGCCGTGTGCGTGTGCGGTGTGGTGCGCGTGGAGTGCGCGTGGCATGTGTGGGGTGTATGTGTGTGTGCGTTGTGTGTGTGGTGTGTGTGCCTGCGTGTGTATGTATGTGTTGTAGGTGGTGTGTGTTGTGTGTGTGTGTGTGATGTTGTGTGTGTGTGCTTGGGGTGTGTGTGTTGTGATGTGTGTGTGTGTTCAAAAACGTTCAGGAATCAAGTACGTGACTATTTTAAAAGAAAAACGATCAAGGTTAATATCAAGTAGAGAGATTGCCCGCCGGCGTAAAGGCATATAATATTACCAAGCAGCGATAAAGAAGGAGATTCTTTATGCTGTCTTGATATTACGTATGTGCGCCGTATATGATCCTCACAGCGTAACAATCTTCGTATCCATATAATTGCCAGCGCATTTATGAAACCGCCGTGAGTTGACTAACTGTCAAATGAAGTTAGCACGCAGTCAAGGTCCTAAGTCTGAGCTTGTGACAGTCCGCGCGTGATCGATTCAAAGCTGAGATGGCTTTATTTGCGTTTCCCACGACCCGCGTCCAGTTGCACCCATGCCTTGAATAAATATCTCATATATTTTCTCTCTCTCTCTCTCTCTCTAAGATAAGGTAGTGTTGTGCGAAGACGACAGTGACCGCGGTTATCATATCAGGGCGTTATTAATGTCGAGCTCATATTATTATGACAGATGCGCGATCGACATGTTGGGTTAGATGCACAGCTCATGATCTATGGGATCACGTACATACAAAAAAATTTTCACCCAAATTTAATATAAAAAACGTAGGCACTAGGCACACACGCGCACGCACGCACGCTCGATCGTACGCAGGCGCCCACACACGCATATATACGCACGCGTAAGCGCGGCATGCACGCTCGCGCGCGGCACACACGCACACACTGTAGACGCACGCACGCACACACACAACCAACACACAACACACACACACCCACACAACACACAACAACACACACACAACACACACACACACACGCGCCGCATTGCCGGGCCCGCCCGGCCGGCCCGAGCCACGACCCGGCAGCGAGGCGCAGCACCCACGCACCGCACGCACGCACAACAGGCACGCACAACCACACACACACGCACTACACACTTATTGCCAAATAAATGCAAAAAATTGCAAATAAATGTGGAATGGAATGCTTCGTCGGTGATTCCTAGTTTCTGGTGTTTTTTAAGGACTGGCTCTCCGTCGTCCGGGAAATTAAACCTATGCTAATCACGAGGGCTTGTTGAACCAGCGATAGTTTTTATTCTACCCTTGTGTCGAGTTCGAGACCCTATCTGAACCGGCCTTGCTTGTTAATAAAATGGATTCGCGGCCGTGGGCCGGTTTCGATTTACTCTCTGCCCTATTTTTGCTTCCGTTGCGACACTGTACGGAGCGCCTATATTCGTCTCAGATCGTGTTCTGTGACAATCTGCATTGCGCTGTGTTTCCGTTGTCGTTGCTTCCGTCGAACAGGAGGGCGTGACGGTAGTTCGTGCATCCGACGGCGCCTTTGTACTCTACAGCATTACGCGGCCTATCGTGCGGATCTCATTCCAACAGTCTCTCTTGTTTGTCTTTGAAAAAACACCAGCGGCCGATGCGCATCACGGGGCTCGTTGCCCACGCACTCGACGCAGCGACGAGTTTCCGGCGCCCCGCATCGCAGCGTCCGCGAGCCGCGCATAAAGCTTTTAAGGTTTGCCTTTCTGGCAAAGAGTAACCGCCGAGGCGGATCTTTCCACGACGCGCTCTGGTCTTCGTGCTTACTTTTGGATATGTTTTAGCGCACGCTCGCCGGTTGCCTGGAGACGCCGTGGATTCAGCGTTTTGTTTGAAAGTATTTGATGGATTCATGTGACGTATTGATACCAATTCGTCGTCTGTGGCGCGCGTGTTAAAGCTATACCGAGAACGTGCGTGCGTGTTCTAGCTGCTGCTTGCGTGCGCGTGTGCGTGCGTGGTGCGTGGTGCCGTCGTGTTGTGCGCAATTCCCCCGACCACACGAACGTCGTCTCAGTTGCTTGCGGTGCGGTGTCTTGTGTGCTTCCGGGTGCGCGTGCGTGATTGCTGTTGCGTGCGATGCGTCGCGTGGTCGCGTTAGAGTGCCAGTGCTCTCGAGTGCTGCGTCGCGCTGTCTGCAGTGCTTTGCCTGTGCGCGTTGCGTGCGTGCGTGTGATGTGCGTTGCGTGCGTGCGTGCGTCTGAGCGTCCGTGTGTGGGTGGGTCTCAGTTGCTTGGCGCGGTGCGTGGTGTGTGCGTGTGGTGTCAGTTTGGGCTGCATAATCATTATCATAAATACTGCGTGTGTTCACGAGATTTCATTCTAACGCTGTGTCCGACTTATCAGCTCCTATGAATAGAGTTTAAAATTTTGGCAGAGATTTCAACCTTATTGTTAACCAAAGTACGAGATAAACACGGTTTATGTCCGCTAGTGATGATTCAGTGCACTCAGATCCCCGCGCACAGCCTCAAGTATCAAAGGGGTTTCGTTGTGTATGAGGTGTTTTTATGTAGTCAAAGATCATACAATACTTCCGTACGCCACGCTCCCTCTGTCTTCTCCGCCTTCTTGATACAATGCCAGCAACAGTAGGAAAGTGTTATTATAAATGTTCTAGACTTACCACCGATTGAGTTTATCTATCAACTAACAACTCTATCAATTATTAGCGGGAGCTGGAATTTTAACTGTCGAGTTTTGTCCGAATGGTAGTCATTAGAAATTGTCGTATAGCCGGAGCCGACTGCATTGTACGGGTCAGGGATCACAGGTTGAAGTCCCTGGTTTGTAGATTTATATCTGCGTTTTATGTGCACATGATATGCACGCGCGCCTTTCACCAAAAACTGACGATACAATATTATATATAGAATATAATATAGAATATATACTAGATATAGAGGATAGATATTATATATGTGTGATGTGTGTGTTTTGGTGTGTGTACTTTGTATGTGGTGTGTCGTGTGTGTGGTGTGTGTGTGTGTATGCGTACGTGTGGTGCTGGCGTTGTTGTGTGTGTGTGTGCGTCGTTGTCCAACGTGCGATGCGTGCGTGCGTGCGTTGCGTGTGACCGTGCGTGTGTGGTGTGTGTGTGGTGTGGTTGTGTGTCTGTGTGTGTGTGTGTGTGTGTGCGTGTGTGTGTGTGTGTGTGTGTAGCGTCGGCACTGGGCGGACAGGTCAGATAATGTGTTGTTGAATAAAAGACGTTTAATTTTTTTCTGCCTGCAATTAAAAGGTGTGTGTTTAACGTAATTGCGGTGCAGGGCGTAACAATTCAAGGTTTGCTAGGTTAGGAGCGAAAACTCGGACGGCCCATGCTTCGCTCTCTCTCTCTCTCTGCTCTCTCGCGCTTTTCTTTCCTCTCTCTTCTCTCTCTCCTCTTTCTTTCTCTCCTCTCTCTCTTTCTGTTCTCTCTCTCATCTCTCTCTCTCTCTCTCTCTGTTCTCTCTTCTGTCTCTCTATCTACTCTCTCTCTCTCTTCTTCTCCCCTCTCTCTCCTCTCTCTTGTTGATCTCTCTCTCTCTCTCTCTCTCTCTCTCTCTCTCTCTCTTCTTTCGTTCTTCCCTCCCTCTTTCTTGTTGTTTTTTTTTGTCTCTCTCTCTCTCGTCTCTCTCCTCTCTCTCTCTCTCTCTCTCTCTTTAATATTAATATTATAGTGTATATGTTTATGTTATGTAGTTGGTGTATCGGTCTCTTTATCTCTTTTTGTGTATTGTGTGTGGTTCGTGCTATATCTCACGCCATGAATCAGACTAGATGCCGACTACCGTCTATCCGACCGCGACCCTATCCATACAAGAGAACGACCAGTAACAGGCTGAAACAGGCACTGCAGCGTTTCAATAATATAACGCTAAATAAATACGATCTATTTATAGTCGCTCACAGTCTTTATGCCTTTGCGTGTGAATTGTTGAGTTATCTTTATCAGTAAAATGACGCTGATGAGTCATTTTCTCCGTGTGGTGGTTGTGGATTTTCGGTTGGGTAATTGAATGGATTTTATTCACGTGTGCGCGGCGATTTTCGCCTGAGGTAATATTTGACACTAGTGGCGTACATTTATAACTTGAGCTTTAAAAAATAAGCTCACGTGTGCGCGGGCTATTAATGTTTCTCTCTATTCACCTATTTTGTTCCGACAATTGGGCCTTAAATGCTGTCCAAATGCTCCGATCTGCCAAAACACGCTGTGCTGCCGAACGGCTAGCTGCCTGCACGGTGTGATCTAGTGAGAGTATATAGTTACTTATATGTTATATATAATTATATATAGCTATTTCATATATATATTATTATTTATTATATATTTATTGTCTCATCGTAACGTCTTCTCGCTCTTCTCTCTCTCTCTCTCTCTCTCTCTCTCTCTCTCTCTCTCTCTCTCTCTATCTTTCTCTGGCTCTCTCGCTCGTCTCTCTGCTTCTCTCTGTGTAGTTGTGCATATATATATATATATAGTAATAGGCTATGTTATGTTATTGGGTCACAGTATTGCATTGCAAAACAAATTTGGCCAGTCATCGTTACGTTACTCCACACTGGAAGTTTACCTCGAGTAGACTCTTGAAGGGCGCACTGAGTCTCGCTCAACTGTCGTGGCGTCCGCGTGATTCGCTGTTTGCTATGCTGGCTCGCGCAACGGCTTGGCGGCGGTGTGACGCACTGCTTATTTAGCCACTCACGCGCACATGCAATGCGTGTGATGGTGACTCGCACACGCGCGACCCACTTTTGGTTTCTGCGCACTGGCCGCTAGCGCTACGCTATCGCAAACTAAACACGGAGCGCTAGAACATACAATGTTACCGCCTCGTTATATCAGCGAAGTAACATGTATTGCATATAGTGTTCGTTTTACATACCGCAGCACGCACGCCACGGCAACGACACCCACCCACATACAAAACAAACCCGCACACAGCGCACGCACGCTCTCGACGCCCACACCAGTAGTGTGTATGTTTCAGTATAACCAGGAATAGATAATAGGGAATTATCTCACCCTACTATTTTCCCTAATTATCTACGTCCTGATTAACCAATAACAACAAAACAACCAACCCAAAGATGGACTAGAATAATGATATTTTGGAGGTATAGCCACCTTTAGAACATCCGTCAGAACGGTTGAATCGCCCACTCTAAAAAAAAAATCAATTCAGTACCAAAAGGATCGTCGTCTTGTCGAGCACCTTTTCCTACGCTGTCCCTGAGAGCTGTCCCTAGTCGCTGTCTCTAAAGGTGCGCCGCCCATTACGCTCGCCAAAGCCGCTCACCACAATCCAACCCACCCGTGGTTTTGCTTGTTATTTTGGTTAAGAAAAACCACTCACCGCGCATCATTGATATGACAACTTGACTCAACGCGTGCAGGTGTTTTTAGCGTCTGATTTACGGGGCGCTAAGGTTTTGAGCTTGCCTGCCCGTAGGTGGGACGAAACTGCGGTTCTCTAGGATTGTTAGTCCACACGCCGCTCGAAGCTTCGGCGAAACACCTGTTCGCGAATGGCTCAACGTTATACGTTTGTTGTGTGTAAAAAGCAGCGACGTTAATATCGTTCTATTCTGTACAGACTCGGGCACTGCCATCATGCTCTTTCAGCTGGAATGGCTCATGCATTCTCTCCCATTCTCTCTCAGCGTGTTATTGTGCGTGCGCGTGTGTACGCGTGCCTGTGATGTGTGTGTGTGTGTGTGTGTGTGTGATGTGTGTGTGTGTGTGTGTCTGTGCTGTGTGTGTGTGTGTGTAAGTGTGGCTGTGTGTTTTCATGAATGTGTCCATTGCGATGGTGTCTGTGCTCTGAAATGCTGACTTTGCCTTGAAACTTTCGCGACAATGTCAGGAGTATTTGGACCGCGTGGTCCGCTTTGGAAGTGCGCTGTTTACTTACTCTCACTACTCGCGCGTGTGGGCATCACTGCATTGCGACAGGTGTGGTGTCGTGACAAGCGCTACCTTATAGGTTAACACTCCCGTGGCGCGTGGTGGAGCAAAGAGTCAAGATTTTACTCACGCCTTATGACTCATACGTTTATCGTTATTCTGCCGCGTATAGTTGGAAGGCAAACTTTGTGCTGCCGGCGCCTGTTTCGGCGCGAAGCATATCGCGCAGACGAAATCGGTGAGTGACTTAAACGTGCTCGTGCCTCGTTCGATCTCACTCGAACTTACATTGATGCCGTCACGACACAAGCCGCGTTTCCAGCACGTGAGCAAGAAATTCAATGAGGTATTTACGTCGTATCAAACGCAGGGGCAAAATGCGCGCCGTCAATACGCCGGTAAATTTGTTAAATACGCGGCCTTCCCAGATGCCGAATTTATTTGCCGTGCTTCAGAAATTCCCGAAATCTCTTGGGGTTAATTTCTTTCGCAGCGACCACCTATATAGAGACGTTGTGAAGCGCCAAAAAATACGATTTTGAAAGACGAGTATTGTTAGTAGACGGGTTCCGCCGCTTCGACAGTTGGTGCGTAAACGCGAGTGGAAATGTTAGGCTAATGAGCCAGACCCCCTTAAATTGACCGGCCAGGTACCATACAGATGGAGTGAAGGGCTCGATTTGTGATTTTTAGTGCAGATATATAATCCCTAGATATGAAAAAATTCGATAGCAGGTGTATAACTCTCGGCCATCTCTGTGTTATCACTCGAAATAGTATTAATACCCCTTCTATCGCTGTTGCCAAATATGTGATATTTCTGTGAAATTGAAATAATAATTTTTGTTAAGGACTAACTAGCGCCAATATAATTTGCCTACTGGATCAACTAAGCTATAGTAATAGCTAACTATAAAAAATTTGTTGGGGTTATTTGTCAAAATTTTGATATAATGGACACAAAATTATGTTTAACGTAGTGAAAAGATGAGCAGAATCGCTTTGACTTTTCAAAAATTTTCACATTGCACGTTTCGCGTCAATAATTCACAAAATGAAAACGCCCAGAGTAACTTATTACGCATCAAAACTTCCAAGGACCCACTGCATTGGAAAAATAATCACATTACTTTGTAATATTTGGGTGGTTTGTTTGTGGCACATTCTTGGCAATAGTTAACACATTACCCCCTAATTTTTTGATTATTGGGAACAACTTAGGATTTTGAAAGTTTAGTTTTTAGCGTTGAATTTTAGCGTACTTAGCCTAGTATCCCATGGTAGTGGTATGAAACATCAGCGGTACAATCTCTATTTCACAATAATACATGCAAAATTATGTCCACACTAGCGTTTATATATTGTATGATTAGTCTCCCCTTTTCATCGGTCTTATTATATCTACCGATAATATACGCCTTGTAGTTATTATACATTGTTATAAACCATGTCATTTTTAACCACGCAACTTAGTTCATATATACATTGTTATTACCATGTTAATTTTATTAACACAATTGACCCAGATTAACAGGCATTGAAATTAAACCACTACTAACTAATGCTTACGTCTGAAAAACATCACGAAAATGTCCTTTTAGATGCGCAGCATTTATTTTTGCTCAGAAATCCGTAATTCTTGCTCCTCGTTCAGCATGAATCATCTTCGTCGAGGCTGTCGTTGTCCCCGCACCCGTCAGACAATTGGACTGCCATTGTACGCATGACAGCAAGCTTTACACGATGTCTGTAACATTCAGTTCCACTGGCAATGAAGACACAATTGGTAGCTTGCCCAGTCATGGACAATTACAGGCCAACAAAATCCAGAAGAGCCTGAGGTGCTGGCTGTCCAATCATCAGTCCACAGCCAGAAGTTGTTTTATTCCTGATCATTACCATTTCATCTCTTTCCAACTGCGGCTGGGCGTCATTGTGTGCTCTGAGGCTTTCGTTTCAAATTG
The DNA here is from genome assembly GCF_000485595.1 of Priapulus caudatus. NCBI lineage: Eukaryota > Metazoa > Priapulida > Priapulimorpha > Priapulimorphida > Priapulidae > Priapulus > Priapulus caudatus. Next base: position 34,414 of record NW_014577682.1, read on the forward strand.
TGTCTGGTAATTGCTCCGCCTGTACGTGTTTTCGGAAGCAGTCATTTGCATGGAGGCAATTGCGTGGCTCACTCAATCTCCCCCTTCTTTCGCCACAGAATAGTATGGTATCGAAGGCTATTAAGCTTCCTTTGTACCAAGACCTGGATGCATATAGGAGGCATGTGATATTCTCCAGCTTATCCATAAGCTCATCGGCCACATTTCCATTCTTATGTCCCAACTCGGCGAAAGTTTCTTGGGCCTCTTTTGCTAGACCGTAAGCATTTTACAGCCCTCTTAGTTTGCCTTTGCCTGCAAATGTCTGCTGACAGTGTTGCAACCTGTGTAAGCATGATGCCCTATAGTCCAATTGACAACATCTTGCGCCACTGGAAGCTCGCAATTTGTAATGTCAATGATTTGTTTCCGATTTTGGGCCACATTATCATGGAGACAATGGTGATTGAATGTTGAAATGTATTGAAACGCCAGCAATAATGAATACGGTCGGTGTCATCGACGATGCTGGATTACAAGACTGCTAGCTATCCAGATTCTGGCTTGCAGCATGTGACAGCGTGAAGTAAGAGTCGACGCATTCTGCTTCCTCGTGTGTACTTGAAGCTCAAGCACTCCTCGGTGTCCCTTCCGTGGTGGTGATTTTTGTAACATTGTTTTTCAGTTGATTACAATGAGGCCTTTCCATTCAGATTGCTTGGTGTAATACTGGTTTTTTCTCCATTCGTCGGGCTCACCAGATAATGAAATAGGAGGATAGACTATAATTCCCAACATTGCGGCAAGAAGCTCTCACATTGCCTTACCAATTTGCATATGCTGATGATGTTCTGAAGCTTCAGGCACAGTTCCTCTCCTCTGCGAGCCTTTCACAGTTCTTGAATGGAATCGATATTCTTGTGTAGGTGTCGAAGACGATGTCAGCATTTCTGTCTCACTAGCTGTGCGATCATTCTTCTTTCTATGGTACAAACAAAGCTGCGGGCAATTTCTCAAAGTTGACTTGATCCCTTTTCACCTTCTTGATTTATTGCTCATTGCATCGATATCTATTGGTGCCAGAATGAGTCAGGAAGTTTGTCAGACTGGGGCATTCTTTTGTAGAATAAATAGCAAGATGCAGCCTTGTTTGGTTTTACAGTGAAGACCTTCTGGAGGGCTTGCCAGTGCCGCATTGTAATAGACAGAGAGATGGGATAGTAATCAAGCACCAAGTTGAGATTTCGTCCCATGTGCAATCAAATGAAGTTGATGCGACTCATAACAATGCCTCTGGTCAGCGGGGTTGAGAATCACGGATTGCATGCATCTGGACTTTTGTTTCTCTCTTGCATAAATGTTTGATGGTTTTCAGTTCTGTTCGTTTCACTTGGATCATGAAAAGCGTTTGCTGGTGGTGGGTCCGTCTCGGAGTCTTCAGCTTTGAAGTCAGGCTGTAGCATTGAACTCAATGTCGTCTGGCAATTCTTCTAAATTCGAGCAGATATCTTTGGGGCTTTTTTTGCTGTCGAGAATATGATAGTTCGTGCGGCTTAATTGCAAATGGATTTACCAGCCTTCAAGCAGAATGTACCGTAATATGTCGAAAAGCAGCAATCCTCATCTTTACCTCACACGCGTCTTTGTGACAGCAGTCCTAGCATGTGCGAAGCATTTTGATCCATCTTCAGTACCATTTTCCCTCATGACTGACCAGGCGAAAGGCCTCTCCTGTGTTCTGCAGTAATGTAACTAGCCGCCGTTGACTGCCTCTTGATTTCAGACGAAACCTTGTTGTGCCTTGGAGTTGCGGGGCCGCGCCGCTGTCCTGTGGCTGTCCTCGGTTCACAGTGCTTCAGTATTTCCGGTTAACGGGGAATGAGTCATAATTGTAATTGTGACATTGATAGGGTTGAACATGAGTACAAATCTAAAGAGAAAGCCTAGTACACAGTTCTTGCATGATTGGCCGGCCAGATTTGGTATCTTCAGTCAACATACGCTGGTAAGGTTATCGTGATATAGTTAAATCTGTTCGTATGCAAACACCAGGGAATCACACTTCTCCGTGTTTTCGTGGCGAAGATATCTAAGACATTCGGTTCCAGGTGGTGGACTAAAACTCGTGTAGTTTGGTGGTTTGCCAGAAGACTGTTCAAAAGTTTCTAGTTGTCACTAATGTCCTCCGACAAAATGCACTCACTTCTATGCACTAGACGTTTATGTTCGTGCTTTTCTTGCTGGTTTGTTTTCTCTTAACCTCATGGATCTCTCTCTCTCTCTCTCTCTCTCTCTCTCTATATATATATATATATAAGCCTATGTATGTATTGTAAGTATTGCATTGCAAAACATTGCAGCCGGTTAGCGACACGGGTTACCTTGAGTGACTTTGAAGGCGCATGAGTCGCTCACGCGTGCGTCCGCGTGCGTGTTTGCTATGCATGATGCGGCGACTGTTGATTGCTGCTGCACGGCTGGCGGCGTGTGACGCACGCTCGCACCCACGCGCGTGCATGCGCTGCTGGTACGCACGCGCGCCCACGGTCGCGCACGGCCGCTAGCGGTCACGCTACGCAAACTAAACACGAGCGCTAGAACATACAGAGTACGCGCTCTATATCAGCGAAGAAATGTATGCCTATAGTGTTCGTTATACATACCCGCGCACGCACGCACGCACGCACCCACCCACATCAAAACAACCCCAACACACGCACGCACGCCCTCGCGCACACACAGTAGTGTTATGTTTCATATAACCAGGAGTAGATAATAGGGAATTATCTACCCTATTATTTTCCCTATTATCTACTCCTGATATAACCAATAACAACAACAACAACCAACCCAAACAATGACTAGAAATGAATATTTTGGATATAGCACCCCAGAACATCCCAGAACGGTTGAATCGCACCTAAAAAAATCATCAGTACCAACATGCATCGTGTCTTGTCAGACCTTTCCTCGCTGTCCCTGACGCTGTCCCTGTCGCTGTCTCTAAAGGTGCGGCCCCCAACGCTCGCCAAGCCGCCACCCCAATCCCAACCCAACCCGGGTTTTGCTGTTATTTGGTTAAGAAAACCACTCACCGCGCTCATTGTATGCAAATGACTCACGGTGCAGTGTTTTTACGCCGTCTGGTTTTACGCGGGCGCTAAGGTTTGAAGCTGCCTGCCCGTAGGTGGGACGAACCAGCGGTTCTATATTGTTGTCCACACGCCGCTCGAAGCTTCGCGAAACACCTGTGCGAATGGCTCAACGTTATACGTTTGTTTGTGTAAAGGATCGAGTTAATATATCGTCATTCTTACAGCTCGGCACTGCATCATGCTCTTTCCTGGACATGGGCTCATGCAATTCTCTCTCATTCTCTCTCAACGTGTATGTGCGTGCGCAATTGCAAATAAATGTGGATGGATTACTTCGTCGGTATTCCTAGTTTCTGTTTTTTAGACTGGCTCTCCCCGTCGTCGGGAATAAACCTGTGCTAATCACGAGGGCTTTTGGAACCAAGATAGTTTTATTCTACCCTTGTTCGAGTTCGAGCACCCTAACTGAACACGGCCTGCTGTTAATAAATGGATCGCGGCGTGGCCGGTTCTTCGTTTACCTCTGCGCTATGCTTCCGTGCGACACTGTACGGCGCCTATATTCGTCTCACTCGTCTGTGACAATCTGCATGCGCTGTGTTTCCGTGTCGTCTGCTTCGTCGAGCAGAGGGCGTGACGGTAGTCGTGCATCCGACGGCAGCGCTGTATTCTCAGCATTACCGCGCGGCCCCTACTCGTGCGCATCTCATTCCAACAGTCTCTCTGTTTGTCTTGAAAAAAACACCAGCGGCGATGCCGATCACGGGGCTCCGTTGCCCCACGCCTCGACGCAGCGACGAGTTTCGGCGGCCC
>NW_014577682.1:40999-41891 GCF_000485595.1 Priapulus caudatus
TTCTGTCGAGTGGCGTACGCGTACGCTCTCAAATTCGCTACGTCACGTGTGCCCCTTCGTGATCGGGCGATAAAAATCGCTACGTGTGCCCCTTCGTGATCGGGCGATAAAAATCGCTACGTGTGCCCCTTCGTGATCGGGCGATTAAAATCGCTACGTGTGCCCCTTCGTGATCGGGCGATTAAATTTGCTGGCAATTTTAATCGCCGCGATCGGGCGATAAAAATCGCTCGTGTGCCCCTAGCATTACTCCCTCTCCCTCTATTTCTCCTTCCTCTTCTACTCCCGTGCTTTCTCACGCCCTGATTAGACTAGATGCGACTACCGTCTATCCTACCGGACCCTCATCACTCCACAAAACACCAGCGACACCACTGGCTGCAACACAGGCACTTGGAGCGTTTCAATAAAATATAACGCTAAATAAATACGAAATCTATTTACTACCAAAGTCTTAAGCCCGGCGCACACGTGAGTTATTTTACTCAAGTAAAATGACGCATGAGTCATTTTACTCACGTGTGAGGCGGATTTTCGTTGGGTAATTTGACGCATGCGTCATTTTACTCACGTGTGCGGCGGATTTTCGTTGAGTAATTTGACGCATATGCGTCATTTTACTCACGTGTGCGGCGGATTTTCGTTGAGTAATTTGACTCATGCGTCATTTTATTTGAGTAAAATAACTCACGTGTGCGCCGGGCTTTAATGTTTCTCTCTTTCACCTATTATTGCCGACAATTTCCTGTAAATGCTGTCCAAATGCTCATGTGCAACACACGCTGGCTGCCGCACGCTTAGCTGCTGCACACTGACACATAAATATATAGTTATATATAGTTATATATAGCTATTTCTGCGTCTTTGTCATTATCAATGAAGGATGGGCTAT
>NW_014577682.1:43275-57634 GCF_000485595.1 Priapulus caudatus
TCGTCGTCGTCGTGTTGTTGTTGTGTGTGTGTGTGTGTGTGTGTGTGTGTGTGTGTGTGTGTGTGTGTGTGTGTGTGTGTGTGTGTGCCTGTGTGTGTGTGTGTGTGTGTGTGCACCTGTGTGTTTTCATGAATGTGTCCATGCGAGTGATCTTGCCTGAAATGTGACTTTGCCTGAAACTTTCGCGCAATTCAGGAGTATGTGGACCGGTGGTCCGCTGGGAAGTGCGCTTTACTCTACATCCCCTACTCGCGCGTGTGGGGCATCACTGGCATGCGATGTGTGTCGTGACAAGCGTACCTCATAGGTTAACACTCCCGTCGGCTTAGCAAAGAGTAAAATTTCTCACGCCTTATGACTCATACGTTTATCGTTATTCTGGTTATATGGAAGGCAACTGTGCTGCCGGCGCCGTTGCCACGAACATCGCGCAGACGAAATCGGAGTGACTACGTGCCTCGTTGCCTCGTTGATCTCACGAACGACTTGAGGTCACGACACAAGCCGCGTTCACACGTAGCAAGAAATTCGGTATTTAGCGTTCACACGAGGCAAAATGCGCGGTCCAATACGCGGTATTTGTTAAAATACGCGGCTTCCCAGATGCCGAATTATTTGCCGTGCTTGAGAAATTCCGAATCTCTTGGTATTTCTTTCGTGTGAACGCAAAATACCGAATTTCTGAAGCCGCGTATTTTATAGACTGGTTCGCGCTCGACAGTTCCAGTGTAACGCGAGTGGAACTGTCGAGCGCGGACCAGTTTACGTATTTTATCGGCAGTTGGTGGGCATTGCATTGTTTATTTCTCATTGTTCGCTTGATTGTTCGCTTAGACGCATTGTTTTTTTTTCAGTGTACTAAAGCAGCTCGCAGCTCGAAAATGCGGCATTTCTGGAGCCGCGAATCAGCGTGTGAACGTTCGGTCGCGAATTTGTCTCGCGATATTCGGTATTCGCGATATTCGCGAGATTCGGTATCTCGCAAATACCGTATTTCATAAATACGGAGTATCGTGTGAACACAGCTGCAGCGACAACGACCAGCCGTAACGACAGGCATCAAAGTCGCAGCGACTGGCACCAGCCACACTGCATGCGTTAGCAACTGGCGCTAGGTCAAAGTTCGTGTCCTCTCTCGCTACACAACGGTGGCCATTTTAAAATGAGAATTTCGCAAATATATCAAGAAATTAATACATATAGACAAGTTTAGTCTAACCTTTTAGCGAACATATTATATTACTGAGCAGTTCAGCATAAAAATTACTACGGGTTTGTGCTGTTATTGGCTATAAAACAGTAAATAAACAAGCTGAAACTTGCTCCTGCATTCTTTACGAAAATGATCTATGAAAATGCTGGCACTAAACAAGTTTACGTGATGTATTTTGTCTAGACCTATCTTGAAATATTGACAGAAGTAATACGTGTGAAACCTAGTAGGGTTACGTTTCAGTTCGTGTTAATTTAATACTTACGTCGGGACAGTGCCCGACGGTGTGTAGGCACGTGATCGTGTAGGTGGTAATGTTCTAAATCCTGCGTTGTGTTATTGTTCTTAACCCGTTGTCTCGTTTCGTGTTTGCGTTTCCGCTTGAAGGAATGTCAGCTAGTTCCCCTGTGTCTGGTGAGGCGTAGTAACGAAGATAATACCAATGATTTCACAAGTCCATAAGTGAGTTTTCCACGCACAATAATTTATTACCGCTCACGACACACACGTGAGCAAGAGTCCAGAAATGTATTAGCATAACATATGACTCTGTCCGTCCGTCCGTATACGTCAGTCTCTGAGGACGTCCGTCCGTCAGTCTCTAAAGTCGTCCGTCTGTCAGTCTCTGAGGTCGTCCGTCCGTCCGTACGTCAGACTTTCCAACACAGTGAGAATATATGCGCGCACACCTCTAGGGAGAGCTCCCAAGGTGTGTCTATATATACGACCAGCAAGGTGACGTCATATGATTCTACCCGCGTGTGAAACCACACTGCGTACACGTGCACAGGTTCTCCCCTAACAACGAGTTAAACATCTAGCAATCACGTCTCACTCACGTGTAGACATACGTGTACTCGACACTATGTTATATATACTGCGCACGTCCGGTCTTCTCCGAATTCTGCCTTTACAGGTCCGGGTGTGCGTCTACGCAGTGGAATTAACATCCTGTGTGTTGCCTCCTTAGCTAGTCACATTTATAATTTTACCATAAATATTTTAAATTAATTACTTTACTAATCTACAAATTGACTGCGCACTGTTACATCACTCCTCCCGCAAAATAACTTTCGTGACTTGATGTCACAAAGTGTAGTTCTAAAACACTGCAAACATATAAAATGCGGACGCCCTTAAATAATTCACCTACTGCGGTCTACTATGCCACATTTCTTAAATGAACCTAAACCTCTCAATGTGACAATGACACACTTATTTTCTTCAATGACACATTTATTTGTTTTCAATGACACACTTACCCAACATTAAACGATTGCTTGTAACATAGAATTATAGTAAATTGTATTGAAGCCCCACAAAACAACCATTTCACGCTCCGGGAGCAGGCCTACCAGGAACATCACGCAAAATCGCGCCGCACCCAAGAGGAAGAGGAAGAAACGCGGATGCGCGACGACTCCGGGTGATGGAGGACCACTCGCGCAGGACGACGTAACCGACTGAGATTGTTAGACTCGATGAGTATACTTAGGAAAGTATTTGCGTGTTGCGAACGCTTTGTTGCATAATATTGCAATTGACGTGTGCTCTAACACAATGCGTTATTATGGCAATGATGGAACGAAGGCAGCACATACTCAACTTCCGACTTCCTTAAGTACTTCAACTAATGCGATATACTGTCGTGCTATATCCCTTAATTATCCTGACTGACACGCGTGTAGACGTGTGTAAATACTCTCAAATTGTCTACGCGTACAATACTCACATGCGTGCTTAGTGCTAATTTCAAGCGTAGTTTTAAATTCAAGCCTCCGTGAAAAGGGCTGAGTAGGGAGGGCACGGGCACAGTGTGGAAGCGAGATACGAAAACCTCTCAACGTTTCGTCCATGCGTTTGCCAAGAGTCCTTTAACTCTGGCCTTGCCTCGCTGCGGCGTATCCTGTGGCGTTATAACGTTTATCAGTTCCTGTGCAGTTCATTTTCCTCATTTAACTGCCTCTATTGCCATAACATCTTTATCTTTACCTGCGTAGTGAGCCTCGCTCGCTTCACTGTCGTCGTTATAACTTCGTTACTTTTGCGCAGTTAATCTTCCCCGTTTAACTGCCTCTACTGGGGAAATCTGGCTCGCTTGATTCCCGTTAGGCCTTTCGCCTCCTGGACGGTTGTGAATTGCTCACCGTCCGTATCCTACAATAAATCTTCTTCCATGTCAAGGCTCGTGGCCGTACTTTCCGCCTGCGACGGGGTATAGATGATTACGTCATCAGGCTCCTGAGCCTTAATGTCACCTGCAGATAGATCCATGGCCAGTGGGTCAACTGCACGAGACACTGGCGGCTGCGGTTGATTCGTAGAATCCGCTTAAGCCTGTGCCTTGGGTGTGCGATGCAATGACTCAGTGGAACGTCTTCCTCATCAAAGTCATCATCGCTACAACCATCTTGTCGGGCGGATATGCCGGTGTCGGTGCCCTTTGAGGCTGACGACGTCTTCATCCTTGCATGGGTTCTGTCCGCGGTTGCTGACGTACGTGCCTGTTTGCATGTTGTTGACAGTACACTTGCGTGTTGTACGTCTCATCTTCTTCACACCTTTATATACAACTGTTACACACAGAAAAAGGACTGCCTACAAGATAGGCCTATTGGGAGAATATCTTTCTTTTCAAACTGCTACGAATGGGTGCATCTCTCGCGGCTGCCTCGCCGCTGCACGCTGTGCTATTAAAGGCAGGTTGTGTAGACTGCCTCCAAGCCGTTCGTTGATTCTGCATTCGCCGTAGTGACGGATGCGCATACGGTTGATAGTAGCGTGATTTCAATGGCGGCTTGATCACTGCGCCTTGATTTATCATGCCACTTGCTTGCTGTTGTGGTGAGGATCGCAGTTACACCTCGATTTGTTCTTCATTATTCGTGAGCCAGCTTACTCTCTCCTCGTAGAATCTGATTACAATCTGGGGGCATCAAATATTAGTATATCGTGCTAGGACCCAATCTGACTCATTGCTGCCTTTTTATTTCATCAAAAACATGAGCTCTCCACTGGACTTAATTGCGCCGATGATGCGTTGTGGTTGGAGTAATCGCGCGAAGCCACGTAAATTTGAAGAGACCCCCTCCTCCATCTTCTTTTGCTCTTTCAACTTTCGTTCGGGTTCCCGCATCGATCTTCACGGTCTAATTTTGCTTCAAGCTCCCCGTATGTCAATGGAGGTTCAGGATGGTGGGAAGGGCAGTAGGATTGGGTGATAAATTGTTTGGCGGCTTAGTTAATATTTAAAAACTATTACTTCGTTAAATTACGTTAAAAGCTGAGCACGTTTGCGGGTGTTGTACTCACATAAAACGGAGTTTACGCTGCGATGTGTAGGCGGTTATCGCTGCTGTGGTAAGTCCCCGCGCGTCAAGATGACTGCTGCCCATGTTAGCTGGCGTGTTAGAACATATGCCCACGCGGCGCTGTCTCTAGTAACTTTGCAAAAGTTTCTGACGGTGCGATGGTGATGCTGCTGTCGCTCGGATGTCGCTGCTGCTGTTGTTGATGTTACTGTTACTGCTGACACCGGCGATGACGCTGGTGTTCACGCTGCGGCGATCGACGTTGACAATGACGCTGATACAATTCTATATGCGGTGCAGACGTGCGATCTAGCCTCTGCGGTGCTGACGACGCTGTTTCTGCCGACGCTAACGCTACGAGACGCTGACGATGATGCTGACGACTTCACTGTTAATGTTGCTGTGTGATGTTTCCTTCCACACGAATCCTGGTCACGGCACCAATGTAACCTTGCTCGGGTTAAGTTTTATTTCGTGTAGCTACGTCGGGAGACACTTGACTGTGTGTGGCTCGTGATCGTATTACTGTTCTAAGCCTTGCGTTGTGTATTCCTTGATTCGTATTAATTGTATACTTGCATTAATTTCCAAACCCAATTCGTTCGTGTTGCATTTCCGCTCGAAAGAAAAGCAATCACACAAATAAATTCATAAGTCCAAAAGTGAGCTTCCACGCACAAGAATTTATTGTTGCTCACAACACACACATGAGCGAGAGTCCAACAATTCAGTAGTCTAACACATAAATCGTATATGTGCGCGCTTGAAAAACTCAGAGCTCCCAAGGTTTGGTCATATATATTATAATATGACCAGCGAGATGACGTCACATCAGGGGTCCTCAGGGCAACTGCAAGCCGAAAAGCGTCCCCTCGCAACTTCCTTGTAGCACACCGCACCACGTCGCGTACGTACGTGTCTGCATCCGGGTTTGCATCTACGCAGTTAGAACTGACATCATGTTTGTCGTTGCAGTGAAAATCGCATACACGTCGTAGGAAAGATATATATATATATATATATGGAAGACTAATTATAAAATAAACAATTTATAATTTAAACATTCCGGCGCACTGTTACACGTGTAGAGACTGGGTACCGGTCGATGGCATCTCGCAAGAGCGCGAATCACGCTCCAGCGATGTCAACATAAGTAAACAAATATAAATTGAAATTCAGATCAGTGCACATATTGGTAAAACGAATGATATGCGAGTGTTCTGTGGCACGTTGGCCTCACTGTATACACTTAGCGTTACACAAGGAGTACTGTTAAGTATCAGAACGGTCAAGAAAATATGAGAACGGTTGGATAAAACATGTGAAAGCTTTGCTTTAAGTTTGAAACTCGATACTGATGTTACATGTTCTTACTATTGATTTCAAGTCCTTATCTAATGTTGTAATGTAATAATTTTGTAAATGTTATCTATTGCTGTGATTTGATATGTATGGAGTGTCTGCTGGAAATTAGGAACGATTCTAAATATTTTTGCCGCTATGTCGCCAAATGTCATCGCGTGATTGTGCAACAGCTTATTGTAAACAATAGTTTCTAATATTCTAACATGTCGTCAAACTTAACGGTTAGTCGTTGTTGCAGCAATGTGTACTGACCTTTACGTGGCGTTCAAAATCAAATCAGTGGATGTGTGCGTGCGCACGCGTGTGTGTGTTCCAGTGCGAAAGGAGGGAGAGAGCGGGGAGAAGTGAGAATGAGAGAGAGAATGGATAGCGCATGTATATCACAGCGCGGCGTGACAGCCATGTAAAATGTAAAGTATATAACTGTGTGGTAGCGGAGAGGTACTGACACCTGACTGTGGATGTAGCACGATCGTGTTTTGTACAGCAGTATATTCCGTGCAACGCGTTGTGTATACGAGATGCTATTTCGAACAGTCTGGCAGGTACTGACACAAGCACTTGGGAGCGCTTCAATAAAACATAATGCTAAATAAATACGAAATCTATTTACTACCAAACTCTTAACGTTTCTCTACTCTCTTTCGCCTATTATTGCTGACAATTTCCTGTAAATGCCGTGCAAATGCTTCTCTGCAACACACATGTACACCTCACGCACGCTGTCGCACACTCATTTAGAACTCATATATATATCTATATATATATAGTCATTTATAATACCCGCCTCATACACAAACACCAGCATGCATGCACGCATACACACACACGCACACACGCACACAAACGCAAGTATTTTTAAATGCATAATTCCGCTATTCAGGGTTGTAATACAACAAATAGAGATAAATTTATTATTTGCGAAACATATTTACAATCTTTGTACAAAACCGTTACAAATCGCACGCAGCGTGACTGGCTTGGTCCTCCGCACGAATTAGTTCGAAATGGGATAATAGGCCCACACACACATCGCGATTCACGTCCGTCTCCACGCAAAGCCCCCTACTATTACTGCGCGATGGGCTAGGGCTATAATATAGTTTGATCCATCTTCTCATTCATTACGATTCGTTGTTCACTCGGCTCTTCGGGATTTCGGGAATGTGTGATGAAGTATATCACAGCATGTGAGGCACTCTATATCCGAACTACTGCATGAACCTAGATACGTATTGTTTCATGCATGGTAAAGGCCTGAGTTCATAGTAGTATAGCGTTTACAATGAAATGAACTAAGACGATCAATAAAATTGTTAATGCTCTAATGAGAAGTATGGTGACTGTACGGCATGGCAAAGCTTCATCCTACAGTTGCATTTAACAGACTGGGGAGCAAGATTGTTTACAGGCTCTAGTACCACACCTTCATATTCACAATGGGTTTTGTACAACTGCAGAGATGCTGCAGAAATTTCCGAATGAACTCGATTCCACTCACAGAGCAGTAGCTATAAATCATTACTTCTTGTATTGATACCAACTGAATATTTTCAGAATGTATTATTCTTACGAAATACGCGGCAAAGAAACGGGTAAATCTTTACTCTGCATCTTGAATTTGAATGTACACGATTACCTTGTTGGTTTTCATGTGGCAGACGCACAACAGCATTTGTTGAGGAACTTTTACAGTCGCATCACGCGCGCAGAGGCTTTCAAAGCAGAACCCATTTACAGCTATGGCACACGTGAGATGAGGCAGACATCGAGAGTTGTCGACATCCGCTACCAGGGGCGCCACATGTCCTCCTCCTTCGGCTCCTGATGCGGCGGCAGAAGACCCGTCGGACTAACAGACGGTGCCGCCTTACCGGCAGGTGGCGACACTGAGCGTCGACCAGGACTCAGACTGCTCTGGCTGCTACCGCCGCTGCTGCTGCTGCTGCTACTTGTTGTCGACGCAGGACTAACGGAACCAGCAGCCGCCGACGGCGGCGACGACAGACACACCGCCGACGCCGCCGTCGACATCGCCGCGGCGGCGCCACCGTCGGGCACGTTGGCGATGACCGGGATCACGTGACCCGCTTGCAGTCCCCCTGGCGGCAGCTGTTGGTTCGGCAGCATGAAGGCGATCTCACCGCTAGGTAGCGTGCTGGGGATCAACTGCAGACCGAATCCACCGTACATGCGCGTCGTCGCGTCGGCGTACTGCACCTTCGGCAGCACGCTGACGGTCGGCAGGCCAGCCGACGGCACGGCCGGCATACCCTGCAGCTGCAGGGCCTGCATGCCGGCGCCGCTACCCTGCATGACGGCGCCGTAGCGCACCTGGGCGTCGAGCACGTGCATGCCTCCCGTCAGGTGGGTCACCATGCGCGTTCTGACGCCGGCGTCGAGGCCGTCCATGTTGGAGAGGTAGCGTGTCACCTCCTGCGCACACTCGCTGTAGCCGGCTCGGTACTTGGCGAGTACGGACGGGTCGCTGTTGACGGCGACTGCAAACAACGACAAGAGAATCCGTCAGATAACGGTTACGGATTCATACCCCCGCCATGGTGTCCCGCAAGCGACCAGGCAGCATGCGACAATTACACGCTAGCTGATATTTACTTATATATATATGAGAGCTTATCGTGTGCCGAATAGTGATATACCCGGTAGGTGAATATTTTGCATAGACCGGTCCTATGTATGTTAACGACGTGCATGCGATCTTTATTCTACATCAATCCAATCGTAGCCCTAGATAATGCTCATGGACCAACTGGATTCTAGATAGATTTTATAAACGAGATATATCATATATTTCTCATACAAGCGCGAGGAAGCGCGTATAGAAAAAATGATATATAGCTGTATAACTGTATAACATATATAACTGTATAAGTCGTGAATATAATACATTTCAGACAGTGTCACAATGTAACATCAGTTGGCAACGCGGCACACTTGAGAACAGCGTTGGAGTTGTAACACGACGTAACACATACAGGAGAACTAAGCGACCGACTGTGAACTGCAATTACACATGCAATAATTACGAATAAACGCCAACATATAGATTGATTACCATTTATCATCCGCTCGTCGCACGATTGCTCGTGTGTGGCGATATAATATCGGGGGGAAAGACCTACTGTGACTGGTACCTTGTCTTATCACTTTGTCAAGTGAATTCGTCATAGAAGTCTATTAACTATTAAAGCCGCACTATGCACATCCAAACGCTAATTTCTCCAGTACTAGACTAGCAAATTCTTCGTGTCATGCATAATCACACTACCTTATGACAAAATAAACTCTAGTTCCTCCCATTTCACTGCGCGTTTGCTTAAAACCCACAAGAGGTGAGAAAACTGGCATTCTGGCGCTAACACCGACTTATTTGCCAAACAATTTAGCCTCGAAGCGGTTCGGTGACGTCACATGTTTTTATCTTTGCTACACTCGTACCGCTGTACAGCAGCACCGCTGTGCGGTTGATTGGCAGGGCAACGCGAAAATGTCAACAACATCGGAGAATTTGAACAACATTGGAGGTATTTTCAAATACCTTTTATAAGACAACGCGCAGTGAAATGGGAGGAACTAGAGTTTATTTTGTCATAAGGTAGTGTGATTATGCATGACACGAAGTATTTACTAGTCTAGTACTGGAGAAATTAGCGTTTGGATGCGCATAGTGCGGCTTTAAATGAGACAGGGTCCGTAGAGGTCTAAGCCGCAGTGTATCCCCCCACCAATGTTCTCGGTGCAGTGACTCACCTGCCATCTGCTGCCGCTGCAGAGCTTGCAAGTGCTTCACCGTCATCTCCAAGATGTCCGCCTTCTCCAGCTTGGAATGCCGCGAACTCTGTTGCCAAGGAAACGCAGAGGGTTATAGGTGAACGAACACTTCGACGGCTTTCGCCAGACATTGGCGAGTTATGGCCACGAATCAATGCTTCACAGCTGATGAGCGCCCGCAAAACCGGTTGCGGGCAGTAAACGTCGGAACGGTTTAGAGGGGTATAAAATATATACGTAATGAAATTATCATTTGGTGCATGGCGCTGAAACGATGCGCTCGCTGGCGGACAATCATTTTCAGCACGGTTCGAGAAGCGGCGGCAGAGCCATTCAAGCTAATTGCGTTAATACGAGAGATAATTTAAGCGCCATCAGCGATGACACGCCGTGCGCACTGCTGACGATCATTATTGCACGCACAGACCGCCGCTGTTTGTGCGTTCGTGCGTGCGTGCGTGTGCGTGAATGTGATCGTACACGTGCGCGCGTTACGTGAGTTCGTGAGTGGATGCGCTTGTATGTGCGTGCGTGTGTGCGCGCGCGTTGAGTGCGTGCACGTTTTGTGAGCAAATGTGCGTGTATGTGCATGTGTGTGTACGCGTTGCGTGAGTGCGTGATCTGATGTGCGTGTATGTGCGTGTGTGTGCGCGTGTTGAGTGCGTGCGCGTTGCATGAGTGCATGAGCGGATGCACGTGTATGTGCCTGCGTGCGCGCGCCTACGCTTTGTGTGCGTGCATGTCTGCGCGCGTGCGTGCGTGTCGTGTGCGTGCGTGTCCGTGCCTCGTTATTCGAAATCAAGACGAGGGCACAACGCGATGATATAGCATATAATTTTTATTGCGCCTCCGCACAGCGACTCGCCGCCGGATCTAACAGTCGGATCCGCATCCGACAATTGCAACAAGTAAACGCGCAATCCCAGACTAATCTGCCGACGACGTGGTGCGGGCAGCGCGCCGACGGTGCATAAAGGACGCCTGTATATCCGTCTGCGCTCTCCCACGGAGTACCGTTACGCATGAATGCTGAGCCGACACTGGCATTAGATGATAGAGAAAGAGAGGAGGAGGATTGAGGGGGGGGGGAAGAGAGAAAGAAAGAAAGCGAGGGAGGGAAAGAGAAGCGAGGCGCAAGCAGATAAAAAAAAACCGTTGAAACGCGTTCTTGAGATTGAATAATTCTCTGCGCAAGCGACCGTTTTTATGGCGGCCGCAAAAAAACGGCTCTTCATTCACAGCTAACGGCCGACGTTTAAGAAGCGTTAGAGGAAGACGCCGCCTATACGACCTTGGAGCCCCACGCATTCAATCGGGGCATTATCAGGCGCGAGGGAGGGAGAGAGAAAGAGAGAGAGAGAGAGAGATGGGCATCGCACCTACACTATTAGCGCATCACAGAAGACACGCCGACCGTCATAATCGTGGGAAATAGTGAGCGAACAAATTGCAGCCGCACGAGCGGTGAGCGAAAGAGACGGAGAGAGAGAGAGGGCGAGGGAGCGAGACAGAGAGAGAGAGAGAGAGAGAGAGAGACTCATTCGAGTGAGAGACGAGAGGACGAGAAGCAAGCAGTCTTTTCATGGGCACTTCGTATTTTTTCTGTCTCGTGTTCGAATTAGCTTAGGCTGGTCGCGGGGTTCTTGCTCTGTGTTTCACGAGCCGTCGCGCCTTCCTTATAGGCTGCCAGTTCACACTTGCAATAGGAAGGCCACCTAACAATTACGACCTATTTAGGCATTGCTAACTTTTCGCGTTTTACAACGCGATGCCCGTGCGCAACGGCGGTAAAACACCACTGGCCACTCTAACAAACAGAGCTCAGGAAATTTAAGTTAGTAAGAACTTACTTGAGTCAGTGATGAAATTTTATACGGAAATGCTCAATTATAGTTTTGTAAAAGCTGTGAGTTTTTTAATTTCCGGATAGAAGCCGACATGAGGTCATTGCTTCAGTAGGGCGGAATTACTTAGCGGATAGCGTTGCAGAACATTTACAACCATATCTTTTATAGGTAAGACACAGCTAACTTCCCTACTGCACTACATGATTTCATCTCGACTGTTTCAGGCTTCTATTTGGTACACCACGGCCCTGTCGAATAGATCACGAGAAAACGCGCAATGGGGGTTATTCAGTTTTTAATATGATCGCGCGCGCGATTTTTACCAAGTGCATTATTACTTGTAGTAGCGCGGGGCTCGTTGTAAATTTGTTATGTGACTGGGGTGACACCGTTGTTTGACCAGGATAAATTCGTACTTCGTATACGTGCTCTATACATGGTCATATCAAGACCGCTAATAATACCTCTTATAAGTATTATTAGCTCCTTGGTCATATGCATAGCGGGCTCCCTTCCGTACGTGAACGACAACTACTCAGGCGAGCCTACGAATGTATTTGCGACCCTTTTAATTTTAATTAATATGTCTCTACGCCATTAATATAATGTTAGTATGGAGACATGCTTCGACTGCGATGTATTCTTTGTTAACATCGTCTGGTTCAATATTCTAATGGCTCTCAATACACGGTCTATTACAATTCAACTACAAAGCGCGTGATGGCTGATGGATACTTGTTCCGGTGATGGGTCATTGGATAGTCTACGCGCTAGGCTAGCATGCGATCACCGACACCACGTGATCATCCGCGATCTTTCATATCTGCTTGTTAAACCCGATTGGCACCGGTGCGGGAGAGACTTTGTCACGGCTTGGCGAGACCGCGAAATGTAAGCGCGCGATGACGCAGCCAATTCAGCTGTCATTAGAGTTAATGATGCGTGTCATCTCATTGCGTGTTTACTAATCGCTACTCAGGCTTTCGTGTTTTTCCGCTGGCATGCATAAATCGTTTTTGCTCTATTCTCTCCACGTTGGTGGTTTTATATTTGTTGAAATCAGGTTCCGTTATGCTAATCGTAATGTGACAAGTTGGAGATCACGAGCTCTCGTCCGGAACGTTTGGCGCTGTTCGGTCGGCTCGATTACGCTAACCGGAATATAGTTTAGTTGTTATGTGTTTCGACACAGTGCGCATGCGCCTATGTGCACGTCTCGTTCGTTTGTCGCGCGTAGGATGCGTGTGAGCGTTGAGGCGTTGAGGTGGTGTCGGGTACGTAGATGCGTGTTGCGCGTGAGTCGTGTCCGGGTGTCGAGCAGCGTTAGCGTAGGCTGTGCGTCGAGTGTGTTGGCTTAGCGTGTGATCGGCGACGTAGGTGTGTGTGCGTGAAGTGAGGCGTCGTGTCGGCGCGTAGGTTGTGTGTGAGCGTGAGGCCGTCGCGGGCTGGCGGCGACGTAGGTTGCTGTGTGCGCGCTTGAGACGTGTGTCGCGCGCTACGGTGTGTGTGAGCGTGAGCGTGTGTCTGCGCGTAGGTGTGTGTCAGCGTGAGCGTGAGCGTGTGTCGGCGCGTAGGTGTGTGTGAGCGTGAGCGTGTGTCGGCGCGTAGGTGTGTGTGAGCGTGAGCGTGTGTCGGCGCGTAGGTGCGTGTGAGCGTGAGCGTGAGCGTGTGTCGGCGCGTAGGTGTGTGTGAGCGTGAGCGTGTGTCGGCGCGTAGGTGTGTGTGAGCGTGAGCATGAGCGTGTGTCGGCGCGTAGGTGTGTGTGAGCGTAGGTGTGTGTCGGCGCGTAGGTGTGTGTGAGCGTGAGCGTGTGTCGGCGCGTGTGTACGACTGTGTGTGCGACTGTGCGTGCGTGCTTGAGTGCGTGTATAGGCATGCGGCTGTGCGCGCGGGCGGACACGTACGCGTGCGCGCGTGAAACCAGGCAACGACGTCTCGCGCGCAGGCAGCGACGGGGAGACCTCCGCCGTGGTCGCCCGGGGGCGTTAAGCGACCGGTAACGAGGCTGACATGCGACGCTCTCTCGCTCTGCTCAGCGCACGCGGCCCCCCATCAACGCGCGCGCGCACAAACAGAGAGAGAGAGCGCGCAAGAGTGTCGACGCGATCATCTCTTAGTGTCACCTGCGTGAATGGCACACGGACTGCGAGTGACAAAGAACACCGCAGGGGAGGGAGGCGACCCACGCATTACCCGCGCCCAGCCGGAAATGCAGGCGCCGCAGCAATACAAGGTGGGGGTGGGGTGTGGGTGGCGGGGGAGGTCAGTCAGCGTCAACGACACAGATACAGGTGACGCGCGGTGTGAGCAGTGAGAGGAGTTGGCGTGATAAATAGAGAGATGAAGATAAGAAGGGAGAGAGAACGCAGGTGGAAAGAAGAGAGCTTAACGGGGGAAGAAGTGAGCAAAAACTGGGTAGAAATTTTTAGGGAAAGAGTGGGCGTGGAAGGGGAAGGAGGAGGTGGCAGTGAGGGGTGGATGGGAAGCTAGTGGAGAAAATATCCAGAGTGGAAGGGGAAGCTAGAGAGAGAAGAAGGTGGGGGACAGGTGAAGGACGGAATGCAGACTCACACGTAGACACGAGATTCAGAGAACGGGAAGATAGAAAGAAACGAATGGGGAAGGAAACGAAGGAATGGAAAATGAGAGAGTGAGCTAGGGCGGGTGAGGGATTAATGAAGGAGAATGGGAAAGAAATGCGGTGCGAAGTAGAGGGTGTATTTGGGAAGAAAAAGATCAGAGGAAAGCGAGTCGAGAGATGAGCGAGAGGCAATTGAGAAGCGCGTGAGATTGGTGAAGCATGGATAGGCGGGATTGGAGAAGGATATGTT
>NW_014577682.1:60280-65280 GCF_000485595.1 Priapulus caudatus
AGAGAGAGAGAGAAAGAGAGAGAGAGAGAGAGAGAGAGAGAGAGAGAGAGAGAGAGAGAGAGAGAGAGCAAGAGTCTTTTATGGGCATTCGTATTTTTTCTGTCTCGGTTCGAATTAGCATTAGGCTGGCGGGTTCTGCTCTGTGGTTTCACGAGCCGTCGCCGGCTTTAGCGTGCAGTTCACACTTGCAATAGGAAGGCCACCTAACCAATTACCGAGCCCTATGGCATTGCTAACTTTTCCGCGTTTACAACGGTCGGCGCAACGGCGGTAACACCCACTGGCACTTACAAAACAGAGTCAGGAAATTTAAGTTAGTAAGAATTACTGAGTCAGTGATGAAATTTTGATCGGAAATGCTCAAATTATAGTATTGTAAACGTGTGAGTTTTTTTTTATCCGGATAAGAAGCCGACATGAGTGTCATAGCTTCAGTAGGGCGAAATATAATTAGGGATAGCGTTTGAACATTTACAACCATATTTTCATTACTGACACAGTAATTCCTACTGACTCATATTTTCATTACTGTTTCAGGTTCTATTTGGTAACACCAACGGCTGTCGAATAGATCACGAGAAACGGAATGGGGTTAATTCAGTTTTAATATGATCGCGCGCATTTTACCAAGTGTATTATTCTTGTAGTAGCGCGGGGCGTTGTAAATTTGTTTGTGACTGGGTTGACACCGTTAGTTTGACCAGGATAACTTCGTACTTCGTATACGTGCTTATACATGGTCATATCAAGAGCTAATAATACCTTATATAAGTATTATTAGCTCTTGGTCATATGCATAGCGGGTGAACGAACAACTATCGCGACCTACGAATGATTTGCGACCACTTTTAATTTTAATTAATATTCCCTACGTCATAATATAATTATATGGAGACATGCTTCGACTGCCGATGTAATTATTTGTTAACATCGTGTTCAAATATTCTATGTCTCAATACACGGTCTATATCAAATTCAACTACAAAGGCGTGTGGCTGATGGAGATTGTTCCGGTGATGGTCATTGGCTAGTCTACTCGCCTTAGGCTAGCATGCGATCACCCGCACCACGTGATCACTCCGCGATCGTCATATCTGTTGTGTAACCCGATGGCACCGGTGCGGGAGAGACTTTGTCACGGCTGTGCCGAGACCGGAAATGTAACGCGCATGCGCAGCCAATTCAGCTGTCATATAGAGTTAATGTGCGTGTCATCTCATTGCGTGTTTATAATCGCTACTAGGCTTTCGTGTTTTTCCCGCTGGCTGCATAAATCGTTTTTTGCTCTTTTCTCTCCCGTTGGTGGGTTTTATATTGTTGAAATCAGAGTTCCGTGTAATGTAATCGTAAATGTGAAGTTGGAAGATCCGCGAGCTCTCGTCCGACACGTTGGCGCTGTTCGGTCGCTGATTACGCATACCGGAATAAAGGTTATTGTTATGCACACGTGCGCATGCGCCTATGTGCACGTTCGTTCGTTTGTCCGCGCGTAGGTGCGTGTGAGCGTGAGCGTGTGTCGGTGCGTAGATGCGTGTGGGCGTGAGCGTGTATCGGCGCGTAGGTGTGCGTGAGCGTTAGCGTGTGTCGGCGCGTAGGTGTGTGTGAGCGTGAGCGTGTGTCGGCGCGTAGGTGTGTGTGAGCGTGAGCGTGGCCAGCGCATCCTGTGTCGGCGCGTAGTGTGTGTGATGAGCGTGAGCGATGTGTCGCGCGCGTAGGTGCTGGGAGCGTGAGCGTGTTGTCGCCGCGTAGGTGTGTTGAGCGGTGAGCGTGAGCGGTTGTATCGGGGGCGCGTAGGTCGTGCTGGAGCGTGAGCGATGTGTCGCCGCGTAGGTGTGTGTGAGCGTGAGCGTGTGTCGGCGCGTTAGGTGTGTTGTTGAGCGGTGAGCGTGTATCGGCGCCGTCGGTGATGTGTCAGAGCGTTGAGCGTGTATCGGCGCGTAGGTTGTGCTGTGACGTAGGTGTGTGAGCGTGAAGGTGAGCGTCCAGCACATCGCCATAGCTCCTGTGTCCGCGCCCGTACGATGGTGTGTGAGCGTGTGTCGGCGCGTTAGGTCGGTTGTGTGAGCGTGGGGAGGCTTGTGGTCGGCGGTAACCGTGTGTGTAGAGCGTGAAGCGTTGAGGCGTGTATCGGCGCCGTAGGTGTGTGTGAGCGTGAGCGTGTGTCGGCGCGTAGGTGTGTGTGAGCGTGAGCGTGAGCGTATGTCGGCGCACCGTAAGTTGTGTCTGTGAGCGTGAGCATGAGCGTTTCGGCGCTGAGTGCTGTCGTGTGAGCGTGAGCGTGTGTCCGGCCGCGTGTGTACGACTGTGCGTTGCCGTGCTTTTGAGTGCGTGATAGGCATGCGCTGTGCGCGCAGGCGGCGCGACACGTACGCGTGCGCGCTGAAACCAGGCAACGACGATACTCGCGCGCAGGCAGCGACGGAGAGACCTCGCCGTTTTGGTCGCCGTCGGGCTCGTAAGCGGACGGTAACGTAGGGCTGACATGCGACGCTCTCTCGCTCTGCTCAGCGCACGCGGGCCCCCAATCAACGCGCGCTGCGCCACACTAAACAGAGAGAGAATGCCAACTCAAGCGCGCAAGGAGTGTCGACCGTCATCTCTTAGGTCACACTCCTCGTGAATGGAACACGGTAGAGCTTCTCGCCGACGCAAACGTATACCATGACATAAGTAACACCGCAGGGGTCGAGGGGAGGCGACCCACGCAATTACCCGCGAACTCCAGCCGGAAATGCAGGCGCCGCCAGCAACCAAGCAATACAAGGTGGGACGGGCGTGGGAAGGTGTGGGTGGCGCGGGAGGTCAGTCAGCCGGTCGACGGAGCACAGATACAAGGTGACGCCGCGCGCGGGTGCGCCGCCTCGTGTAGCAGTGAAGAGGAGTCTTGCGTGATAAATAGAGAGATGAAAATAAAGAAGGTAGAGAGAACGCAGGTGGGAAAGAAGGAGAGTTAACGGGGGGAATGAAGTGCAGCAACAATCTAGCGGTACGAATTCTAGGGACAAGGGTGGGCGTGGAAGGGCGAAGGAGGAGGTGGCTAGTGAGCGGGTGGATCGGGGAGCTAGTGGTAGAAAATATCCAGAGTGGAAGGGGAAGCTAGCAGAGAGAGAAGTGGGGCAGGTTGGTGAAAGGACGGGGAATGCAGACGCCAACACCCGTAGACAGGAGATTCGCTCGAGAACGGCGAAGATAGAAAGAAACGAATGGGAAGAAGACGAAGGAATGGCAAAATGACTGAGAGTGAAGCAAGGGGGAGAGGGATTAATGAAGCGAGAATGCGGAAAGAAATTGCGTCGTGCGAAGTAGAGTCGTGTATTTGGCAAGAAAAAGATCAGAGGAAAGCGAGTCGAGAGATAGCGAGAGCGCAATGGCTCAGGTTTTCCGCGATACAAAGGTGTTAGAGTCTACAGCCGCCGTGTCCGCTAGTGGCTGCAACTTTCCGGCGTAGTTCAGGCCTGAGTCAGCACACCTGTGCGCTGTGTCTGTAGCACACCACTCACTGAATCTCTAATAACATCATAGAGTATTATAGAGATCAGTACACTGACACCACCCCACAGTTTCCACAGCCACGCAGTGTTGTAATGCATGTGTAACGTGTACCTAGCTGTCAGTAGTAAACGATTGCCTTAGTAATTCTGTTCACTTTTTATGGTTTAAATTGCCTGCCATTATTCTCTTCTTATTTTACTATACTAGTCCATGCCCGTTAGGTGGTCAGAACTTTTGGTAGCGACCACATCGTGGGCTCATGTGATGGAACGTTTTTAGTTTTGTGTCATTGGCGTATACAGTCAGAATATTTACCTGCAGGCACTTCCCACGCGGCTAGCAGTTGACCGTACAACTGGCCTCTGACTGAAGAAGTGTGACCGTGACACACACACACACACACACACACACACACACACACACCACACACCACACACACGCACACGCACACATAACACGCACACGCCACACACACACACCCACACCACACACACACACACACACACTACGCACACCATAAAACACCACACAACACATGACACTACACGCACGCACACACACACACACACACACAACACACACACACACACACACACGCACAACACACACCACACAACACACAGCACACACACACACACATACACCACACACCACACACGCCACACACCACACACACACACACACACACACACCACACACACACACACACACCAACACACACCACCACACACACACACAGATACACACACAACACACAACACACACACAAACGCGCGCGCCACACGCCACCCACACACACACACACACACAGCACACACACACCACACGACCAACGCACACACACACACACACACACACACACACGATACACATTACACACACACGCGCGCGCGCATTACACATACACACAACGCACACACACATACATTACACTACACGCACAATGCACACGCACGCACACACACACACCACAGTAGAAAACCTTACCTGCGACATATATGTGTTTGACAGCGGGCGACTTTCTTCTCATATCTTGTCGGTGCTTAATATCGATAATATTATATTTGCTTTGGTGTCATTAGCTGGGCACTTGGTGTAATAACCATATTTAACCAAATGAAAAACAATCGTGTACATTCTCTGGTTTGATTAGAGGATGCGCTTAGAAAATCTTAGATGGAGCTCTTGTTATATACCATGGCCGGTTATTACACTTGTTTTCACATTGCCATGTGTTTTCCGTTGATTGTGACGTTGCACGCGCGCTGCGGTGCAAAATTTCGCACTCATTTTAATGTTTTTGACACGTGGATGTGAAAAAATAAAACTGAAAAAAAATCAATAGGCCCATGCAACGTTGTCACTGAGTCTGTAGAATGTTCGGCCTACCAAGTTTGGAGTCAGGATCCGTTGCAGCGGTGCCGGAAACGTAATAGCCGGGCACACACACACACACACACACCACACACACACACACAAACACACAACACACACACACACCACACACA
>NW_014577682.1:69953-72483 GCF_000485595.1 Priapulus caudatus
TGGGCGTATACATAGCGTATTCATAACGAGTTGGACGTATACTTAACGTATTAGTAACGTATATAGAACGTTTCGATAATTTATAGATAACTTATACCAACGAATGCTTAGCGTGTTGCCGGCGTTCACAACTTATGCCCAACGATATTCTAACTTGTGCATAGCGCGCGGCAGCGTATCGCCGACGATCACGTGTCGTAGCCTATAAAAAGGCTGCCGCTCGACGATTCAAATCATAACCGCACTAGACATCACAGTATCAACATCACCGTCGCAGTATTAACATGCCAATACCATTTTTATATACCAATTCCCCTAAACGCTGCTAATACGCCATTATACGGTAGCTGTAAGTTAGAAACACGTTCAGTAAGTTCTGTGGTCGTCCGGAACACGTCAAATACGTCTACATACGTCAATGTGCGTTGGAGATAAGTTACACATAGGTTCAAAGCACGTTACTCATAAGTTAGAAATAAGTTTTGGGTACGCTAGACATTATCTCGACGTATTTCGACTTATGAGTAACTTACAAGTAACGTGTGTGAACGTGTGTCAACAATCGCATAACTTACCTACAACTTATGGCCCGCGTATGCGGGACGTATGGGCATACGCTGGCATGCGTCGGAAAATTTTGAGCATGCTCAAAATTTTTAGACAACCTCGCCGTACTACGACGTATACCAGCGTGCTTCAGCGTGCTCTTAACTTATACAAAGCTTACCCATAACTTATTCGACGTACGCCAGCGTATTCACCAAATTTTTGATACGTCCGGCATACGCTGGCTAAATCGTCAATGTGTGACAGGGCCATAAGATAAGGGCCATCGATATAGAAAACGTTGAATGGGTTCCGGGTGAGTTTAGTTTCTACTGTGCATGTAATGCATCTCCGCGCCACCATGCGGTCGTTATTTTAACTAACGAGTGTGTATTACGTGTATCGGTATTATGAACTGTTCATTGTATATGTGCTTTGAGCCGTTACAAATCACTGTAAATCATAGTAAATTTACCATTACTGTTTTTGATAATGTCTATTGAGTTACATGATGCAGCAATGCTTTACGCCTTGCCAATTTTCCTGATTATATACTCGACTAACAGCGGTCTCCGAGTGAATGACAGATGCGGACTATATGAGCTATAGGAGGCACACAGTAGTAGCCTTACGCCAATTGTTCACCAATGTTGCACTAATTCGTCTCTGGAAGAAGTCTTTTGATTTTTTTGTAATATTCGGCACTATGGGTTACTAATTTGCATTATGCGCGCAAGACAGACGCCCTATGGACGTCTAGAAAGCATAAAGAGTGAGATTGGCCTTGTCGTTTTATTGTGCCATTCCCTCAAGTGCCGTAGCTATGGTGACCAGCCCGCCGGAATGCTCAAACCGTAGCTGGCAATAATTTCAAGCGGAGTCTGGACCTTGAATTAGTGGCTATATAACATGAATAAAGTGTAGCCTATGCTGTGTATATATGAGCCCTCTCTGAGTATTTTTTATTCAATTTCAGTTCGATGCAAATTCAAACCTGCTGCCCATGGACGCCCTTTACTGCTGTACAACAACTATATGTAGTTACTATTAGCGGGTCCAGAAATAGACAAACGGGGGTAGGAAAAAAATCTACCACCAGCGAGAGTCGTGGTATGGGGTAGCGTTGTCAACTCTCCAGCAGGGTTCAGCCCCGCATGACATTGCACCATGGGAATTGCTGGTTTACCATGAGCAGTTGGAAAAATTTAGGAAGCAATGATTAGTAAAATTGAAGTTTAAAGTGTTCATAATCGACAACTTCGCGTTTCCGGCTCGTTTTTTGTTGATTCCTAGAGGGTTGCACACTGTTAATTCCCCTTCATTATTTGGACCTGACCGTGGTAGCTTCACGGGAAAAGCTGCCATACTTCATGCTATATAATAGGAAAGGTCGTGGAAAGATCAGATTAGATATTTACAATAACCATTCGTGATAGCGGAGAGCCTGGACCGTCTCTACGTGACGCAGATCCACTGCACCACCCAGTCTGTGTTCGACCAAGCTTACCACGCGACGGCATCGAGCTATAAAGTAAGCGATGAACCAGCATCAGACTATACATACGAACATCTCGATGTGGAAAATCTACTCAACACGCGATGCTGACAACGTCGCCGCATCTACGCGAATAAAACTCCCCCCACAGCGTTGATCTATGCGTCGATCCATAAAAGAGGACGACATACGTAACGATCCATTAATGCTAATCCTAGCATCGTTCGCTGACGACAATCGAGCGTTAGTGTTTCACGGCCGCTCGTCGCTCGTTTGTATGGATCTTCGGCGGTTACAGCATCAGCTAATCGTCGGGACTGATTGCTCTGCATCCGCGGGTGGGCTCGCCTTCACCCCCGCACGCACGCGGTATTGTTCCCGCCCGCGGACACACACGCATACACACACACACACACACACACACACACACACACACACACACACACACACACACACACACACACACACACACACACACACACGACACAC
>NW_014577682.1:72493-77244 GCF_000485595.1 Priapulus caudatus
CACGCACACCCACACACACACACACACACGCACGCACACACACACACACACACACACACACGCACACACACACACACACACACACACACACACACACACACGCACGCACACACACACACACACACACACACACACACACACACACACACACACACACACACACACACACACACGCACGCACACACACACACACACACACACACACACACACACACACACACACACACACACACACACACACACACACGTGCACGCGCGTACTTAGAGTCCGCGAGTCGTGCTAAGTACGACCGGTCAGGCGCGGGGAAATGAAAAGCGACGTGCTAAACGGATCAGCGGTGGGTGACAAGCGGTGCGGGCGTGCGGGCACGCGTGGTCGCGCGGCTTTACGCGTGCGTGCGCGGCGGCGTGCGTGCGTGCGCGTGTAGCGTAAATAATAGCGTAAACTGCTGGGGCTTTACCGGCTGCATGTGTTCGGTGATCCGACGTGACATCTTGACCTCTCTTGGTAGCTATGTCAAGCATGGCGGGTCGCGCTCCTTTCTGATGTATTTCCGCTCAAATCGATCTCTGGGAGAGAACTTATATAGTTAGTTTAGCGGTCGTTACTGTTACTGTCGTACTTGTCGTCTATGCTTGACCACCACGCTTACACAGCGAGTGTCTATTTACAATGCATAGTGGTGCTACTTGCAGAATGATAAATGCATGTCATGAATAAATGTCAAGTATATGCAGTATGCCCGCTGTGCAGTATGTCATTCAATCGTGTTATGAAATAAGGTTATATAACCACGAATTTCGTCCACAAAATCTAATATTTTAATTTATCAATAGTGATATTACCTGGGTAAATTAGTTAATATTATTACATAACACGGTTACTAGTTTCGAATTTCATCACATCTATCAATGTGTATATTATGAGAATAGAGAAATATAACTAAAAAGTACAACATAGAGAAACTACAACAAAAGAACAAGTAAAGTGAGAACAATGTATATGATGCGAGCTATATATGTAACTGATATTATTCTACGCCAAGGTGAGAGTAGAAGAAACAGAAAGGCTAATGAGGAGGTGCTCGAATTTATTACATGAAAATTCTTCACACGTAAAAATACCACAAGTTGAAAGCCCGATAATTAACACAAAAGAAGAGAGAGCAAGGGGTGACCAGTCTCCCTGTGACAAATTTCCCTACACAATGGTTGCACACGCGTTGGGTGAATTCGGCGCATGTACTCGCGGTGAGCGCATAAGTTTTTCTGCCGCAAACAGAAGAGAAAACCCAACGAAATGGTGATGATCATTTCTACCGTGATGTTTTAGTAACAATTCAAGCCTAGTATAGTATTGTTCACGTATGACACTTATACGACACGCGTGAGCTGCTCGTATATCGAATAGTGATCCATGTCGCGTGTGCGTATTTGATACCTAAGAGCCTTTCGCCTTCGCCGAAGTTATACACTAAACCTGTGCGGATTACACAGCATTAGGAAGGGCATTGTCAGCAGAATTATTGTCTTAACATAAACTTTTTTCATTTATCGTTGACAGGAACATGGTAAAGTTACGAAAATAAAAAAGTCTTAGTGAACTCTCCTAACTTTACGATGCATGCATGCGGACCTGCCCGTAACTATCAAACTAAGATAACAAGATTAACATTACAAGACAAAATTACCACGCGGATTAACATCAAGTATGGCATACGAAACGTTGTTGAGTATGTAGTGGACTAAATATTCGGTTGCCAGTGGTGTCATCCTCAGAGAGACGCATTATAAGAAAGAACAACACATGAACCATGGGCAGGTTAGGGGAAGACTAAATGTTAAGCGTGTAACAGGCTTATCAGGCTTATCATGCTTAACAGGCTTATCAGAAATATACTCACCTGACGTTTGCTCGTAGCAATAATGGGGGATAATAACAGCAAATCTATCTATATATCTTTTTTTTTATATATAAAACTATAGTATATCCACAAGACGTATGACAGCAAAATTATTGCTCACACCGCCTATTAACAACGCAACATGTTTTCATGATTTCCATTTTTAACTATGCATTCCGTGCACAGCATCATCAAAACCTGATTATCGGCAGGACGTAACAAAAATAATCAATAGAATTAAATTAATATAAAAATATATAATAATAACAATCATAGCTGAACCTTCGCCAGAGATTCGGCGATATCTCCATTGACCATGGCGCAATCTCGCATGCGCGCGTGTTGTGTGTGTGTGTGTGTGTGTGTGTGTGTGTGTGTGTGTGTGTGTGTGTGTGTGTGTGTGTGTGTGTGTGTGTGTGTGTGTGTGTGTGTATATATATATGTAATATAATATATATAATTATATATATAATTATATATACTCACACATAAATATACTACACACACGTATATATATATACGTGTGTGTAGTATATTTATGTGTGAGTATGTATAATTATACGCACCTGCCTCGCGCCGTCACAATGCCACGTGTTTATGCACGTGATGCACGTCGCCCGTAGCAGTCACCTGCGTCCGGTGACGGTGATTGTCTTTGCCGACTCGAGCGGACCGTCGCTACATACGTAACGTGCGCACGGCGACGTGCGACCGCTTCCGTTTTGTCTATCGTATTAATTTTCGGCGAGCTAACAATGCGCGTGCTTCCGCGGCGAGTCGGTTCCTCGCTCGTCGATAGCTTTAATATGCAGATGCGCAGCGGCGTCGCCATTGTGCGGGTCGTGCTAACGAAAATATCACTAAGTGACAGTATCTGCTGATCGATGTGAGTTTCCTACACGGGTTTTTTGTCTTGCGAGCTTCCGGCTTGCGGGGGCTGATGTTTATTTTGGGAGTTTTTGATGTATTGTTTAAAAATTTCCCCCTCTCCTTTCCTTTTCTCTCTCTCCCTCTCGATATATATATATATATTCAACATGTCTATTGTCCTCATGTGGTAGTATATGCAAATGCAGAGATTTATAAAGAGTTACACAATGAGAACACCGCATTATCTGATAAAACTGCTTGGGCAAATCCTCTATGAAACTGAATTACTTATTATTTGTCTTTATCATGCAAAGTCTCTAAGCGCGTAGTATACTCCTATGGGCATATGAACTACATAATTGTAATGTTAATAACAATATACCTGGTTCATATATTAAATCTTGTACAAGTTGAAAAGCTTCTCAAACACTAGAAGACAACAATGTTCAGGCGAAGGTAGGCCTATACTGTGTTTTGTCAGGTAGAATATGATTTATCAATACGATCTAAAATGGCCTGAATAGTTTTTCCAATATTTTTTTGCAGAAAGTATTTATTAGAAATAAATCAAGTAGAGATTTGTGGATTCGTAATGAAAATGAAATATTGAATAAAATTGCAATAAATTGTTCCCGTAACTGCATGCGCGGTTGTTTTTTGAAGCATGCAGACGTAATGAAATGTCGTTTCCATGGTCAATCAGATTTCAGCAACTAGCTGATTTCCAGCTAGTAGCTACACGGCCACAGCTGTCGGCACCGGACACAGGTGCGCATGCGCAGCGCACGCACTTGTCGACCACGCGCGTACGATTTAAATGACGCAGTGTGATGGTTGTTGCATGATGACACGCTTCTTATGCGTGACTTATGGTATAGCAGTAACGGCAGCTGCAGCAGGAGCAACAGCATCAGCAACAGCATCACGATCATCATCAGCAGCACCAGCAGCCGTAGCAGCAGCAACCGCAGCAGCAAGAGCATCAGCAGCAATGGCAGTAGCAGCAACAGCATCGGAATCAGCAGCAGCATCTACCGCAGCAGCAACAGTAGCAGCAGCAGTAGCAGCAGCAACAACAGCATCATCATCAGAAGCTGCAGCTGCAGCAACAACATCAGCATCATCAGCAGCAGCAACATCAGCATCATCAGCAGCAGCAACATCAGCATCATCAGCAGCAGCAACATCAGCATCATCAGCAGCAGCAACATCAGCATCATCATCACCAGCAGAAGCTAAATGCGCCGTCACTACACATCATAAGAGCGATAGCTTTGGTTTACTACGCGGTCACACACCTCTCCACCTGACAGCCATGCGCACGATGAATGCACGCGGGCGTGCGCATGCAGACATGCCGGATCTCCGCCATTGTCGTTCATCAGATTTATTCGTGTGCTAACGAGTTTTGCTTAAATTTCCACCCGAAGGCATGGCGGCACATTGCTCTCGTTGTTTTTACGTGGCCGTGACGAAATGCGTGCCAGACTCGCGTGTGTCGCGTGCCGGCTCTATTATATGTGTTTATGACACACTGACCACCGGACAGGTGCTGCTGCCATGCTGCTGCTAGAAATCACGCATAAGAAATGCGTGAATACACGAACACCGTTATACTGCGTGAGTTAAATTCGCGTTGTATGATGGCGCGTAGTAAACAACATCTATCGCTATTATGTTGTAAATTGACGGAGATTGTAGAGCTGCTGCTGCTCCCGCTGCTGCTACTGCTGCTGCTGACGATGCTACTGCTCCTGCTGCTGCTGTTGTTGTTACTACTATACTACTACTGTTACTACTACTACTACTTATACTACTACTACTACTACTACTACTACTACTACTACTACTACTACTACTACTACTACTACTACGACTACTACTACTACTACTACTACTACTACTACTACTACTACTACTACTACTACTACTACTACTACGACAACAACAACTACTACTACTACTACTACTCCTACT
>NW_014577682.1:77254-79187 GCF_000485595.1 Priapulus caudatus
GACTACTATTGTCACTACTACTACTACTACGACTACTACTACTACTACTACTACTACTACTACTACTACTACTACTACTACTACTACTACTACTAAACTACTACAATGTTGAAATCTTGACTATTACACTTGATATCCACGCAAAACACGCACAGTGTAAACCGTATATAAATACGAGATCGCCTAGCTATGGCGGCGTGGCAGGACAGATGTGACGTCACGCGCGAGCAATCGCCCACATCATTAATTTTGTTATCGGAGCGCGGTAATTTCGCAAATGTTATCCCATTTAGCAACATTACTGCGTAATGATTCTGAGAGGTTAATTGAGATAGTAGAATTGAGATAATAGGAAAATATGAATATATCTATGATATATTCATGTGCGACTGAGTTATTTTGACAATTAAAAGCTGGACGCAAATCCTAACTAACTCCAAGCGATATTGCGCATGCGTTACAGCACTAACGTAGACAGATTATGTACTGACTGGCATATGCAGCGGGCACCTTACATGCAAGGTCTTCTTACTATTTCTTAAGAGAAATCTACTGATGAAATGTTATGATATAAATCTATGCTAGAATAGCAGCACGGACTGAAGAAAACTGCATAATATAGCTTGCTGAGGGAGAGAGAGGTGGGAGACTGAGGAAAGGGGGCAGGTAATATAGCTGATGGCTGGTAGAAGAAGAAGGAGGCTGAGCGAGGAACAAGGGAGACAACGCGAAGGACGGGATGGGATGAAGCAGGAGTTTTGCATCCTACAGGTTAGGGCGCTCTCCTAATTATTAACACAGGTCTACTGATAACAATTTATTACAGAAATCTATGCTAAGATACCCCCTAACCATATTAAATGCATATTCATCAAAAAATATAACTTTTCTGGAGAGATATTGCGCATGCGCTAATAAAAAAACGTAACCAGATTGTGTACTGAGTGGTATATGCAGCGAGCACCTTACATGAAAGATCTTCGTATTATTTCTTAAGAGCGGTCCACTGGTGGCATGTTATTACATAAATCTATGCTAGAATACCTCTTCTTCAGTTTAAACGCATAAGTTTAGTAAAATATGATTCATCCTGGGAGATATTGCGCATGCGCCAGAGCCGTTTCAGGCGTACAGTCTACGGACTGAAAGAAGGTGCATAATATAGCTAACTGGGGCGAGGGAGGTGGGAGATTAAAAAATTGCGACAGGGAAGATAGCTGATAGCTGGTAGAAAAAGAAGAAGGCTGAGCGAGGGACAAGGGAGACAACGCGAAGGACGCGGAATGGGATGAAGCAGGAGTTTAGCATCCTACAGGCTAGGGCGCTCTCCTAATTATTAACACTGGTCTACTGATAATAATTTATTACAGAAATCTGTGCTAAGATACCCCTTAACCATATTAAATGCATATTTATCACAAAATATAACTTTACTGGTGAGATATTGCGCATGCGCTAAAGCACTAACGTAGCCAGATTGTCTACTGAGTGGTATATGCAGTGGGCACTTTACATGTAAGATCTTTGTATTATTTTTTAAGAGCGGTCTACTGATAGAATGTTATTATGAAAATCTATGCTAGAATACCCCCTCTTCAGTTTAAGTTTAGCAAAATGTGATTCATACTGGGAGATATTGCGCATGCGCGAGTACTGTTTCAGACGTGCAGTCCGGAGTGAAAAAAGGTGCATAATATAGCTAGCTGAAAGAGGGAGAGGTGGGAGACTGAGGAACGGCGACAGGGAAGATAGCTGATGGCCGTTAGAAGAAGAAGGAGGCTGAGCGATGGACAAGGGAGTCAACGCGAAGGACGGGATGGGATGAAGCAGGAGTTTTGCATCCTACAGGCTAGGGCGCTCTCACAATTATTAACACAGGTCTACTGAAAATAATTTATTACAGAAATCTGTACTAAGATACCCCTTAATCATA
>NW_014577682.1:79197-84289 GCF_000485595.1 Priapulus caudatus
TACTATTACTACTACTACTACTACTACTACTACTACTACTACTACTACTACTACTACTACTACTACTACTACTAAACTACTACAATGTTGAAATCTTGACTATTACACTTGATATCCACGCAAAACACGCACAGTGTAAACCGTATATAAGTACGAGATCGCCTAGCTATGGCGGCGTGGCAGGACAGATGTGACGTCACGCACGAGCAATCGCCCACATCATTAATTTTGTTATCGGAGCGCGGTAATTTCGCAAATGTTAGCCCATTTAGCTACATTACTGCGTAATGATTCTGAGAGGTTAATTGAGATAGTAGAATTGAGATAATAGAAAAATATGAATATATCTATGATATATTCAAGCGCGACTGAGTTATTTTGACAATTAAAAGCTGGACGCAAATCCTAACTAACTCCAAGCGATATTGCGCATGCGTTACAACACTAACGTAGACAGATTATGTACTGACTGGCATATGCAGCAAGCACCTTACATGCAAGGTGTTCTTACTATTTCTTGAGAGAAATCTACTGATGGAGTGTTATGATATAACTCTATGCTAGAATAGCAGCACGGACTGAAGAAAACTGCATAATATGGCTTGCTAAGGGAGAGAGAGGTGGGAGACTGAGGAAAGGGGGCAGGTAATATAGCTGATGGCTGGTAGAAGAGGAAGGGGGCTGAGCGAGGAACAAGGGAGTTAACGCGAAGGACGGGATGGGATGAAGCAGGAGTTTTGCATCCTACAGGCTAGGACGCTCTCCCAATTATTTACACAGGTCTACTGATAACAATTTATTACATAAATCTATGCTAAGATGCCCCTTAACCATAATAAATGCATATTCATCACAAAATATAACTCCTCTGGTAAGATATTGCGCATGCACTAAAGCACTAACGTAGCCAGATTGTGTACTGACTGGTATATGCATCGGGCACGTTACATGTAAGATCTTCGTACTATTTCTTAAGAGATCTTAAAGAAGAAGGCTGAGCGAGGGACAATGGAGACAACGCGAAGGACGCGGAATGGGATGAAGCAGGAGTTTTGCATCCTACAGGCTAGGGCGCTCTCCTAATTAGTAACACAGGTCTACTAATAATAATGTATTACATGAATCTATGCTAAGATGCCCCTTAACCATATTAAATGCATATTCATCACAAAATATAACTCCTCTGGTACACATGCACTAAAACACTAACGTAGCCAGCTTGTGTACAGACTGGTGTATATACATAACTGATGGAATGTTATCACATAAATCTATGCTATAATACCTCTTCTTTAGTTTAAACGAATAAGTTATGCAAAATATGATTCATTCTGGGAGATATTGCGCATGGGCGAGAATTGTTCCAGGCGTGCAGTGCGGACTGAAGGAAGGTGCATAATATAGCTAGCTGAAAGAGAGGGAGGTGGGAGATTGAGAAACGACGACAGGAAAAATAGCTGATGGCCGCTAGAAGATGCAGGAGGCTGAGCGAGGGACAGGGGAGTCAACGCAAATGACACCGGTTGGGATGAAGCATGTATTTCGCATCGTACAGGCTAGGGCGCTCTCCTAATTATTAACACAGGTCTACTGATAATAATTTATTACAGAAATCTGTGCTAAGATACCCCCTAACCATATTAAATGCATATTCATCACAAAATATAACTCCTCTGGTGAGATATTGCGCATGCGCTAAAACACTAACGTAGCCAGACTGTGTAATGACTGGTATATGCAGCGGGCACGTTACATGTAAGATCTTCGTACTATTTCTTATAAGGGGTGCACTGATGGAATGTTATTACATAAATCTATGCTAGAATACCTCCTCTTCAGTTTAAACGCATAAGTTTCGCAAAACATTATTCATTCTGGGAGATATTGCGCATGCGCGAGAACCATTCCAGGCGTGCAGTACGGACTGAAGGAAGGTGCATAACATAGCTAGCTGGGAAAGAGGGATCTGGGAGATTGAGAAACCACGACAGGGAAAATAGCTGATGGCTAGTAAAAGAAGAAGAAAATAAATGATGGCCGCTAGTCGATGCAGGAGGCTGAGCGAAGGACAATGGTGTCAACGCGAAATACGCGGGATGGGATGAAGCAGGTGTTTTGCATCCTACAGGCTAGGGCGCTCTCCTAATAATGAACACAGGTCTACTGATAATAATTTATTACAGAAATCTATGCTAAGATACCCCTTAACCATATTAAATGCATATTCATCACAAAATATAACTCCTCTGGTCAGATATTGCGCAGGCGTTAAAACACTAACGTAGCCAGATTGTGTACTGAGTGGTATATGCAGCGGGCACGTTACATGTAAGATCTTCGTACTATTTCTTAAGATATGTCCACTAATGGAATGTTATCACATAAATCTATGCTAGAATACCTCCTCTTCAGTTTAAACGCATAAGTTTCGCAAAATACTATTCATTCTAAGAGATATTGCGCATGCGCGAGACCCGTTCCAGGCGTGCAGTCCGGAGTGAAGGAAGGTGCATAATATAGCTTGCTATGGGAGAGAGATGTGGGAGACTGAAGAACGGCGACAAGGAAGATAGCTGATGGCTAGTAGAAGAAGAAGAAGATAGCTGATGGCCGCTAGAAGATGTAGGAGACTGAGCGAAGGACAAATGAGTCAACGCGAAGGACGCGGGATGGGATGAAGCAGGTGTTTTGCATCCTACAGGCTAGGGCGCTCTTCTAATAATTAACACAGGTCTACTGATAATAATTCATTACAGAAATCTATGCTAAGATACCTCGTAACCATATTAAATGCATATTCATCACAAAATATAACTCCTCTGGTAAGATATTGCGCATGCACTAAACACTAACGTAGCCAGATTGTGTACAGACTGGTATATGCAGCGGGCACGTTACATGTAAGATCTTCGTACTATTTCTTAAGAGATCTTAAAGAAGGAGGCTGAGCGAGAGACAAGGGAGTTAACGCGAAGGACGGGATGGGATGAAGCAGGAGTTTTGCATCCTACAGGCTAGGGCGCTCTCACAATTATTAACACAGGTCTACTGATAATAATTTATTACAGAAATCTATGCTAAGATTCCCCGTAACAATATTAAATGCATATTCATCACAAAATATAACTCCTCTGGTCAGATATTGCGCAGGCGTTAAAACACTAACGTAGCCAGATTGTGTACTGAGTGGTATATGCAGCGGGCACGTTACATGTAAGATCTTCGTACTATTTCTTAAGATAGGTCCACTAATGGAATGTTATCACATAAATCTATGCTAGAATACCTCCTCTTCAGTTTAAACGCATAAGTTTCGCAAAACATTATTCATTCTGGGAGATATTGCGCATGCGCGAGACCCGTTCCAGGCGTGCAGTCCGGAGTGAAGGAAGGTGCATAATATAGCTTGCTAAGGGAGAGAGAGGTGGGAGACTGAAGAACGGCGACAAGGAAGATATAGCTGATGGCTAGTAGAAGAAGAAGAAGATAGCTGATGGCCGCTAGAAGATGTAGGAGACTGAGCGAAGGACAATAGAGTCAACGCGAAGGACGCGGGATGGGATGAAGCAGGTGTTTTGCATCCTACAGGCTGGGGCGCTCTTCTAATAATTAACACAGGTCTACTGATAATAATTCATTACAGAAATCTATGCTAAGATACCTCGTAACCATATTAAATGCATATTCATCACAAAATATAACTCCTCTGGTAAGATATTGCGCATGCACTAAAACACTAATGTAGCCAGATTGTGTACTGACTTGTATATGCAGCGGGCACCTTACATGTAAGATCGTCGCACGATTTCTTAAGGACGGTCTACTGATGGAATGTTATCACATAACTCTATGCTAGAATACCTCCTCTTCCGTTTAAACGCATAAGTTTCGCAAAATATTATTCTTTCTGGGAGATATTGCGCATGCGCGAGAACCGTTCCAGGCGCGCAGTACGGACTGAAGGAAGGTGCATAATATAGCTAGCTGGGGAGAGGAAGGTAGGAGATTGAGAAACGGCGACATGGAAGATAGCCGATGGCTGGTAAAAAAAGAAGAAAGCTGAGGGAGGGACAATGGAGACAACGCGAAAGACGCGGAATGGGATGAAGCAGGAGTTTTGCATCCTACAGGCTACGGCGCTCTCCTAATTATTAACACTGGTCTACTGAAAATAATTTATTACATAAATCTATGCTAAGATGCCCCTTAACCATATTAAATGCATATTCATCACAAAATATTACTCCTCTAGTGAGATATTGCGCAGGCGCTAAAACACTAACGTAGCCAGATTGTGTACTGACTGGTATATGCAGCGGGCACCTTACATGTAAGATCTTCGTACTATTTATTAAGAGCGGTCCAGTGATGGACTGTTATCATAATTATAAATCTATGCTAGAATACCCTCTCTTCAGTTTATACGCATACGTTTCGCAAAATATTATTCATTCTGGGAGATATTGCGCATGCGCGAGAACCGTTCCAGGCGTGCAGTACGGACTGAAGGAAGGTGCATAATATAGCTAGCTGGGGAAGAGGGAGCTGGGAGATTGAGAAACGGCGACAGGGAAGATAGCTGATAGCCGCTAGAAGATGCAGGAGGCTGAGCGAGGGACAAGGGAGTCATCGCAAAGGACGCCGGTTGGGATGAAGCAGGTGTTTTGCATCCTACAGGCTAGGGTGCTCTCCTAATTATTAACACAGGTCTACTGATAATAATTTATTACAGAAATCTATGCTAAGTTACCCTCTAACCATATTAAATGCATATTCATCACAAAATGTCACTCCTCTGGTGAGATATTGCGCATGCGCTAAAACACTAACGTAGCCAGATTGTGTACTGACTTGTATATGCAGCGGGTATCATTAATGCGAGGTCTTATTATTATTTCTTAATTGAGGTATACTGATGCAATGTTATCATATAAATCTATGCTAGAATACCTCCTCTTCAGTTTAAACGCATAAGTTTCGCAAAATACTATTCATTCTAAGAGATATTGCGCATGCGCGAGACCCGTTCCAGGCGTGCAGTCCGGAGTGAAGGAAGGTGCATAATATAGCTTGCTATGGGAGAGAGAGGTGG
>NW_014577682.1:88886-94059 GCF_000485595.1 Priapulus caudatus
TTGTGTACAGACTGGTAATAGCAGCGGGCACCTTACATGTAAGAGCTTCGTACTATTTCTCTAAGAGCGGTTCACTGGTGGAATGTTATCACATAAATCTATGCTAGAATACCTCCTCTTCAGTTTAAACGCATATGTTTAGCAAAATAATATTTATCCTGGGAGATATTGCGCGTGCGCGAGAACCGTTTCAGGCGTGCTGTCTACGGACTGAAAGAAGGTGCATAATATAGCTTACTGGAGGCGAGGGAGGTGGGAGATTGAGAAATGGCGACAGGAAAGATAGCTGGTGGCTGGTAGAAGAAGAAGAAGGCTGAGCGAGAGACAAGGGAGACAACGCGAAGGACGCGGAATGGGATGAAGCAGGTGTTTTGCATCCTACAGGCTAGGGCGCTCTCCCAATTATTAACACAGGTCTACTGATAATAATTTATTACAGAAATCTATGCTAAGATTCCCCGTAACCATATTAAATGCATATTCATCACAAAATATAACTCCTCTGGTCAGATATTGCGCAGGCGTTAAAACACTAACGTAGCCAGATTGTGTACTGAGGGGTATATGCAGCGGGCAAGTTACATGTAAGATCTTCGTACTATTTCTTAAGATAGGTCCACTAATGGAATGTTATCACATAAATCTATGCTAGAATACCTCCTCTTCAATTTAAACGCATAAGTTTCGCAAAATATTATTTATTCAGGGAGATATTGCGCATGCGCGAGACCCGTTCCAGGCGTGCAGTCCGGAGTGAAGGAAGGTGCATAATATAGCTTGCTAAGGGGGAGAGAGAGGTGGGAGACTGAGGAACGGCGACAAGGAAGATAGCTGATGGCTGGTAAAAGAAGAAGGAGGCTGAGCGAGAGACAAGGGAGTTAACGCGAAGGACGGGATGGGATGAAGCAGGAGTTTTGCATCCTACAGGCTAGGGCGCTCTCCCAATTATTAACACTGGTCTACTGATAATAATTTATTACAGAAATCTATGCTGAGATACTCCATAACCATTTTAAATGCATATTCATCATAAAATATAACTCCTCTGGTAAGATATTTCGCATGCGCTAAAACACTAACGTAGCCAGATTGTGTACAGACTGGTAATAGCAGCGGGCACCTTACATGTAAGAGCTTCGTACTATTTCTCTAAGAGCGGTTCACTGGTGGAATGTTATCACATAAATCTATGCTAGAATACCTCCTCTTCAGTTTAAACGCATATGTTTAGCAAAATAAAATTTATCCTGGGAGATATTGCGCGTGAGCGAGAACCGTTTCAGGCGTGCTGTTTACGGACTGAAAGAAGGTGCATAATATAGCTTACTGGAGGCGAGGGAGGTGGGAGATTGAGAAATGGCGACAGGAAAGATAGCTGGTGGCTGGTAGAAAAAGAAGAAGGCTGAGCGAGAGACAAGGGAGACAACGCGAAAGACGCGGAATAGGATGAAGCAGGCGTTTAGCATCCTACAGGCTAGGGCGCTCTCCTAATTATTAACACAGGCCTACTAATAATAATTTATTACATAAATCTATGCTAAGATACTCCCTAACCATATTAACTGCATATTCATCACAAAATATAACTCCTCTGGTGAGATATTGCGCATGCACTAAAACACTAACGTAGCCAGATTGTGTACTGACTGGTATATGCATCGGGCACGTTACATGTAAGATCTTCGTACTATTTCTTAAGAGATCTTAAAGAAGAAGGCTGAGCGAGGGACAATGGAGACAACGCGAAGGACGCGGAATGGGATGAAGCAGGAGTTTTGCATCCTACAGGCTAGGGCGCTCTCCTAATTAGTAACACAGGTCTACTAATAATAATGTATTACATGAATCTATGCTAAGATGCCCCTTAACCATATTAAATGCATATTCATCACAAAATATAACTCCTCTGGTACACATGCACTAAAACACTAACGTAGCCAGCTTGTGTACAGACTGGTGTATATACATAACTGATGGAATGTTATCACATAAATCTATGCTATAATACCTCTTCTTTAGTTTAAACGCATAAGTTATGCAAAATATGATTCATTCTGGGAGATATTGCGCATGGGCGAGAATTGTTCCAGGCGTGCAGTGCGGACTGAAGGAAGGTGCATAATATAGCTAGCTGAAAGAAAGGGAGGTGGGAGATTGAGAAACGACGACAGGAAAAATAGCTGATGGCCGCTAGAAGATGCAGGAGGCTGAGCGAGGGACAGGGGAGTCAACGCAAATGACGCCGGTTGGGATGAAGCTTGTATTTCGCATCGTACAGGCTAGGGCGCTCTCCTAATTATTAACACAGGTCTACTGATAATAATTTATTACAGAAATCTGTGCTAAGATACCCCCTAACCATATTAAATGCATATTCATCACAAAATATAACTCCTCTGGTGAGATATTGCGCATGCGCTAAAACACTAACGTAGCCAGACTGTGTACTGCCCGGCTATATGCAGCGGGCACGTTACATGTAAGATCTTCGTACTATTTCTTATAAGGGGTGCACTGATGGAATGTTATTACATAAATCTATGCTAGAATACCTCCTCTTCAGTTTAAACGCATAAGTTTCGCAAAACATTATTCATTCTGGGAGATATTGCGCATGCGCGAGAACCATTCCAGGCGTGCAGTACGGACTGAAGGAAGGTGCATAACATAGCTAGCTGGGGGAGAGGGAGGTGGGAGATTCAGAAACCACGACAGGGAAAATAGCTGATGGCTAGTAAAAGAAGAAGAAAATAACTGATGGCCGCTAGTCGATGCAGGAGGCTGAGCGAAGGACAATGGTGTCAACGCGAAATACGCGGGATGGGATGAAGCAGGTGTTTTGCATCCTACAGGCTAGGGCGCTATCCTAATAATGAACACAGGTCTACTGATAATAATTTATTACAGAAATCTATGCTAAGATACCCCTTAACCATATTAAATGCATATTCATCACAAAATATAACTTCTCTGGTGATATATTGCGCATGCGCTAAAACACAAACGTAGCCAGATTGTGTACTGACTTGTATATGCAGCGGGCACCTTACATGTAAGATCGTCGTACGATTTCTTAAGGACGGTCCACTGATGGAATGTTATCACATAAATCTATGCTAGAATACCTCCTCTTCCGTTTAAACGCATAAGTTTCGCAAAATATTATTCTTTCTGGGAGATATTGCGCATGCGCGAGAACTGTTCCAGGCGCGCAGTACGGAAGGAAGGTGCATAATATAGCTAGCTGGGGAGAGGGAGGTAGAAGATTGAGAAACGGCGACATGGAAGATAGCCGATGGCTGTTAGAAAAAGAAGAAGGCTGAGCGAGAGACAAGAGAGACAACGCGAAGGACGCGGAATGGGATGAAGCAGGAGTTTTGCATCATACAGACTAGAGCGCTCTCCTAATTAGTAACACAGGTCTACTGATAATAATTTATTACATAAATCTATGCTAAGATGCCGCTTAACCATATTAAATTCATATTCATCACAAAATATAACTTCTCTAGTGAGATATTGCGCAGGCGCTAAAACACTAACGTAGCCAGATTGTGTACTGACTGGTATATGCAGCGGGTATCATTAATGCAAGGTCTTATTATTATTTCTTAATTGAGGTATACTGATGCAATGTTATCATATAAATCTATGCTAGAATAACTCCTCTTCATTTTAAATGTATATTTTTTGCAAAATATTCTTTTTCAAAATAAATCTTTGCGAGAGAGTTATTCTTATTATTCTTACTTGTCTTTATTCTTTTGTTTGCGCAAAGCGGCGCGCGTGCGGTATGTTGCAGAGGAGCATTTGAACGGCATTTCCAGGGAATTATCGGCAATAATAGGCAAAGGAGAGTAGATAAACATGAAGACTTTGGTAGTAAATACATTTCGTTTTTTTTATCATCATTTTACTATTGAAACGTTCCAAGTGTGGCGAGAGCGTGGCTACGGCGGCTTGGCAGGACAGATGTGACGTCACGCGCAAGTAATCGCCCACAGCATTTGTTATCGGAGCGCGGTAATTTCGCATATGTTATCCCATGTAGCAACATTACTGCGCGATAATACTGACAGATTATTTGAAATACTACAATAATATTAACATATCTACGATATGTTCAACTGTGACTGGGTTATTTTGACATTTAAAAGCTCGACGCAAATCCTTTACACCTTACAACGTAAATACGAACACATTCTGCACGTGGCTTGTGCAATATCCACAGGTAACATTGCACATCGTGCGCAATACACCGTGCGCCTCTGCGCGGCAATCGTTACGCACCGATCCTTTGTAGCTGCGCACCATCCATGCATAACAATAGATTTCATCTCGGCGCGCACTCGGCTACCAGCTACTGGCCGGGGCCTCCAACTTGCTCTTTGCGCAACCCCGTCCTGGGCTGAAACAAAAGCGTTTTGTCTCACTGACGCGGTCTAGGCCCGCGGCAACTGACTGGCCGTTACGTAAAGAGATTAGCATGCTTTATTGACGTTAGTCCATGTGCGCTACCGGTTATGTCACGAGACGCAATGAGCAGTAATATTGCACAGGCCGGAGCAGCTGCCTTCGCGAGCGTGTATGCGTAGAGAGACTGGGCAGGTGGCATGGCCGTCCCAAGCGACGGGCACACGCAGGGCGATGGCAATAACCTGACAATACCTACCTACGTCATCGCTGTCATCAGGCCTAACCTTTGTCGGAGTGATTGCGGCATACTATAATGAGCACCCGACGTAGGACGGGTTCTTTTCCACGCACTTGCTTGGCACGCTCGGACAATCTGATGCAGCTAAGCATGTAAAAAAAGCGTTACGTTAAATACGTTTATAAACGAGAGAAAAATGTATGTGCCAATAATCTATTTGTGTTAGTTAAGAAATTATTACGATCCACAATCTGGATTCTTTCTAAACCTGGGGATTTTTTTCCAAACATGAGAGGGTTATCTTTGAAATGGGAATCTAGGTGTAAAAGCATATGTCTGCGCATGGAATTTCTTAACAGTTACTGTTAAGTAAAGTTAATTTCATTGGAGAGGAGAGAAAATCAAACTAAATAATAAAAATCGTGGATAAAGCGAGGC
Source organism: Priapulus caudatus (assembly GCF_000485595.1). Lineage (NCBI taxonomy): Eukaryota > Metazoa > Priapulida > Priapulimorpha > Priapulimorphida > Priapulidae > Priapulus > Priapulus caudatus. Next base: position 93,979 of record NW_014577682.1, read on the forward strand.
TTTACTATCTAGAGGAAGCGTATAACTATATATATATATATACGCACGCACCCCCCTCCCTACACACACACACACACACAC
>NW_014577682.1:95532-100000 GCF_000485595.1 Priapulus caudatus
AGAGAGAGAGAGAGAGAGAGAGAGAATGAGGGGGGGGGAGGAAAGAGGGAGAGAGAGAGAGAGAGAGCGAGAGAGAAGAGGGGGGGGGGAGAGGGAGAGAAGGAGATTGTATGGCTACGCCTTCTGTCTACATCGTATCATGTGAACCTACGCACGTCTACTATTAGCGTGATGTTTGGGAGAGCTCGTGTTTCGCTGAATTCCTTCTAAACTGCTTGCCTGATTGCAACCATATATTTGGCATTGGAACACGGCGTGCGCGCGTATTTGTTTTGGACGAAATTAATTGTTATTTCAGACATCAAAACTTTCGTAAATGAATCTTAAATTGGCTGGTCAATTAACTATAACACGCGTGCATAACAACTGTTGTCTCAATAGTGGTGACTATGGATTCTGAGCGCATTCAAGACAAACGGTAAAATGTATGAACGTATAAATTGTAATTTGTATTTAGTAATTCAAAAATCATTGTAAATAATCGAAGATTACGGTAGCAGTTAACCTGTGTCCTTACCCCACGCGTGAGATATCAAGCCTATGCGCTAATAAACTGACATACCCGTGTAATATAATTATATCATTGACGCATAATTATAGTAACTATCTAGCTAACTTATCTATTTATATATCATATAATATGTATAAAATCTAACATCTCATTGAAATAATATTTTAATGGATCAGATTTCCAGATAAGTTGAAGTGAGAGGGTAGGATAACATAAGATCTGGACGTGTGTAAACCATTGTTTAATCTCAAAGAACGTTCTGTAGCATTGGTTCGCTATTTTCCGCGCAGTTACGAGTGGCGTCCTGGCTTCAGAAGAAAGCTACCTATCGAGCTCGCGCAGTTTATTATTATTTACTAGCAACACTATGCACCAGGACGAATGGAAACTGTGGGATTATGCGGTCACAAATGCCGAGGTTTCTTGCACCAGCGCGCAAGCACTGAGTCAGGATAACAGTGCTGTCTATCTATAGTCATTGGACATGGCATATAGATGCCATATCCGTCAGGGTTTTTTTCCGTACTCGTACATACGTGATTTGTGCGTATACGCGTGCATGCGTGTACGTGCGCGCCGTCTTGTACGCGCGCGCGTGTAAGAACTTACACGCATAGGTGTATCTGACTCTATCATTAAAATCGCTATCCTGAAGCCGCGTGTGATCGTACATGGAGATGTATTTGCATGTGTATGAAACTGAGTGGCTGCATGCCCATACCTGCACATCTGTGCGTGCCTGCACATACGTGTATGCGTAAAATCTTACGACTCGGCTCGTCAAAATATCGAGGTTTTTTATTTTGCCTAACAACGGTTGGTACGAGCTTGCATTTGGGTGATTTGGACGCGCGCAGGAAGATGGTAATTGGTGCGACAATTTATAAATGCGTAATCCGGCAATTTTTGAAAAATAATCGCGCGTAATAATGTTCGGTACCGACCATGTGTTAGGTCAACACCAGACATTCACGCTACCTATAAACTATAGATGTTTGCGTGCCTGTGGTTCGCGAACGATTTTACCCTCTAGCTACTGGTTCCCTTTACAACAATGAGTGCTGGTATTAGAATGTGGTTCAGAAAATCTTGTGTTATGCCGTTTCTTAATGGATTGACTGACTTTGCCAAGTTCAGATATTCCATATCTTGTGCTACGATCGCCGTTTATCTAGTAAATAAATGCGAAACAACTAGCTTGTGATTATTCAACTGTTGATCTTCTAATCCGATCTAAAATGACTCTCACAACACGCCGGACTAAGAGATGGCCAATCTCTTAGATTCGTTCACACGTTTCGCCTGTATCTATCCTTGATATCGTTCGCGATTTCCAATCTCGTGCAGCTATCTGAGTGTATCGGGCCTGATAAAGATGTGCGACTCCGTCCCCTTTCACACGATCGTCCCGTCCCCGCGCGCACGCGCGCCAAGATAACGACGTCTTCATTATTCAACGTCGTGACAAAAGTGTTAAGATAAAGCCGGCCGCTGCGATGGTCGCGCTGATAACCGCACAATTAGCCCATTGTGAGCGCGTCTATGGCAGCGGGAGCGTCTGCGACGCGGGCGGCAGCGCCACCGCTAGAACAATGGCGGACGGCGTGACGGGCGCGCGCTTGTGTAACCTGTCGCGACTATATCGGGCCCGCACTCAAGATCGGCGGCCGGATAAGAAAAGATTAGCGAGAGAAAAAGATCAACGATAACGGGGGTAAAGATGACGATAAAGACGTCTTGGGTCGACGTATTATCATTTCAGCGTCTTTGTTCTAAACGCGTGGTAGGCCCGCCGCGACGCGCGCCCATCCACACCGCCAAACATCGCGACAACCACATATAGAGTTATATTCCGCGCGCCTTTTTTTGCCCGTGGTTGAATAAATAACACATTAAAATTACAGTATCGAATATGCCAAGCTAACAATTACAATCCGTGAGCGATTATGTTTTTGGAGAGACCCTGCGACAGAAACTAAAGCCTTAGTGTTGTCGTAGCGGCCCTATATGTTCCACGAAGAGTCAAAAGGACAAAGAGATCCCAAGGTCAGCGGTTAAAACACTGTCTTCCCGTCGCGCTTGCTACGTCGCTATACAACCAGCAAAGCGGAGATCGTAACACAGTCGCCGCCGCTATAGTCACCCGTGCTGACATTGCACTTAGTGCTAGCAACTCTTACGTGAAAATATCTTCTCACCTACGTGCGATGTCGGCGCTGTCGTCTCGCTCTGTGGTAGAGATGTGAGCCGCCTAGTTCGTAATCACCCGAGGAAGTGGTTTAACGTGAGATTGCAAGCTTGTCGCCGGCGATAAACGGTGACGGCGGTACATTGATGACAGCCTAACGACGGGGTTTTTACTGCGCAGTAAACTGAAATTACGCTGGCGCAATGCGTCGGCGTCGCTGCTTTACGTTTTACGTAAGCGCGATAGTAGCAATTGTGTCCTCTGAGAACGGCTGCGTCGCTTCTGTTATAAATTCGAGGACACGCACACACACACACACACACACACACACACACACACACACACGCACACGCACACGCACACCACACGCACACGCACGACGCACACGCACACGCACACACACACACGACACATATATATATATATATATATATCTACATATTTATTTATATTTATATATGTATAGAGAAAGAGGGGGAGGGAGCGGGAGACAGATAGATAGATCGTACCCATAACAGGTGATCCCTTTCTCGTACTTGTTGCAGTTTGGTGCTTCCTGGTTTATTCACCAATTCTGAGAAATTAATCTTGTGTAACTATAGTAGTTTTATATTTCTGCTGCATACTATGCAGTAAATGATCGTATTTTGAAGACTGTTTAGATGGCCGATTACGTGTCTATTCGAATTTGTGATTACCGAGCTAATAATGAAATAAATGTATAAGCAAACTAAGAATGCACCAGAAGAAACTACGGAAGAACGATAGAAGAATATGCGGAATGGTTATACTAGTACGAAAGTGGTCTATACTATGGTTAGAATTTCTTAATTAGCGCTTACACAGTAGCAGTCAAAGACATGCGTAAATGCTATAGGTTACCGAGCCGTTCGTGGTAATTTAACACTACGCCTTTATGGTTGTGTTTACCATTGGTTCTACACACTCCGCCATCTTGAAGCAAATATGTTAATTGGATTCCTCGCATCACCGAGGTCTCTATTGCAGGTGTCGGCAGCAGAGAGCGCGTGGCTCTGATATGCATCCCGTAGCTTGGCAGTGGCGGCGTGCGCGCGGTGTCAAGTTTGCTCTCTCGGCTTGTTCACACTTAGCATCCCTTTGGCGGAACGCGCAATCTTTGCGTACTGATTACAAGCGCGAGATGGAGACCGCAGGTGACCAGCTGGTCGCTACGTAAGTTAATGAAGGTGTCGTGTTTAAAGGCATACGGTTAGCACCTTTGAATTCCGCTGGCAAGCAAATACGGTCGGGCGGCGCTTTGACATGCAAATGTCGCCATTAAAAACAATAACGCACCGGTGACTCTATTATTGCGGGGCGATTGCCCCCTCTGAACGTATATGTGTCTATGATTTTCCGCATTTATACATGATCATTACGCTGATTTTCTCTATTTAAAATTCTCGGTGTAGTATTATAGATAGCATGAGCATTCCATTCGGTGTCAATTCACTCAGTGATGATTAGGTGGCTATAGGTATGTTGACTGTTGAATGTTGAATGCGCCGACTGTTGTGGACTCCCAAATTTTAAAACTGTGTGTGTCTACGAACCTCCATTATGTGGTCACACATATAAACATACACACGCGCACATACAAGCGCAAGCAAAGCACACGCGCACGCACGCACGCACACACACACACACACACACACACACACACACACACACACACACACACACACACACACACACAACAACACACACACAACAACACACACACACACTACACACACACACACACACAC
>NW_014577682.1:100214-105324 GCF_000485595.1 Priapulus caudatus
GAGAAAGAAAGAGAGAGAGAGAGAAAGAAAGAGAGAGAGAGAGAGAGAGAGAGAGAGAGAGAGAGAGAAAGAGAGAGAGAGAGAGAGAGAGAGAGAGTCACACGTGCGTGCGCGTGTACACACGTGCGCACTGGCACACACTTCAAACCTACAAGCAAATGCTAATTATATGCAGTTGTTTATTACTAACAGCGACATTATAATTGGGTAAAACGAGTCTGGCTCCATGAGCCCACCATTTGTAATGTCACAGTGCAGTAGATAGTGCCATAGTAATTCAGAGACTTCACAATGTACATTAATAAACTACAGTCCATCACAATATACATACAAACTCGTTTCCACAAAACACTATAGACTGGTGTGTACTATTTTAGTGTTAGGTGTGTAGATAATTAGACAGATATAATTGCAGTTTGTAGTTACAACTTCATCGTATTCTGCAACGGATTCCCAGTGTAATGATTTCGATAAAATCCCAAACCCAGCGGATGTATGCATATGTGCAGTATCACTTCGAATTGTAACGACTGCTTTTTGCTCAAGGCATGTTGTTTATATGCCTCTCTTATTTATCTTTTTATTTGTATCCTACAGTACTTAACTAAAATAGAAAGTTCCAATATCAGTAAATGAATAAAATATACATACAATGCGGCTAAATACAATTACTATTAAAGACGCGAATAAAAAATAGTTTTAGTTGAAATAAATTCGAGATTCTTCACAGGGCCCGGAAATGCAGGAGGCGATTGCGGAAGGCCTTGGGCAAGGAGGCAATAAATCGTACCATGTCCTTGGCTAAGATCTGTTCACACATGTTATATTACTTATTATGTGTGGTTGTGCGCAAGAACTGTACGTAGGTTCGCTAAAAATAGAAAGCCGTTGCGTTCGCAATAAGTGCCACCATGGCCCATGGGGATTGCAGCTACGAGTGTGCTGATGCCAACATCTCAGAGCCGTATATAGAGCCGTATATACGGCTCCGCAACATCTGACATCGTTCTGCCATCTGGCGGGGAAAATAAACTAAAACCACGCATCACAACGCGCAAGGTAGTCACTTGCTGCTTAGCCTGCGGGGAACATGTGCGATTTTTCAACGGTAATTGGATTAAAATCACCGCATTTCAACTAGCGTGACGACATAAAGCTACAGTGCGAGAGCCAACGCGAAGACCGAAATGCATGACGCATAACGCACACTATTTTATCTCTCTCTATACGGTCATGTTCTATACACAGCTGTTTATAAAAAAAAATATCAGCTTACGAAACAACTAGGCATAACGACAAAAACATGGCACTATACCGTACTGTAGCACAAAAACCATGCATCATTATTTTGTTTACGTTTGTATGTATGTATGTATGTATGTATGTATGTATGTATTTGTTGTCATGTTTGTAAGCGGCATCACGCGGCTCGATCAACACGGTTGATTCGTCATTGTATTATATGCAGTACACGTCTAAAAACACAAATGCTAGAACATTATTACACATTCCATTATACACATATGCTCCAATGGACGCACGGGTGTGCACTCGCGCACGCACGCACGCACGCGCACACACACACAGACACACACAGACACACACAGACACAAGACGTGGACTCTACGACAAAGACGTTGTGCGTGTTCAAAGAGAAACAAGACGTACTTCCGCAAGTCTGCTTTTAGGGATATTAGCTTCTTCTGCCACCTAGATACAGCTCGCCTTGGGCAAAAATAACACCTGTATCATCGCTCACCAAGGTCTTTTAATTAGGATTATTGAAGGAGCGCGTACCTTCAACTGTATAATCGTATTGATTTACGCTGTCTGCATACGGATGCATTGTCAATATATACCACCGCATGGTGGGTACAGACGTGTTTATGACTGACCGATTCTGCCTAGCAAAGAAACTGAGAAGAATAATGATAAATGGTGTGTACCACAAAAGAAAGGAGGGGAAGCTAGGCTAGCGATGGAGAGAGAGAGAGAGAGAGAGAGAGAGAGAGAGAGAGAGAGAGAGAGAGAGAGAGAGAGAGAGAGAGAGAGAGAGAGAGTGAGAGAGAGAGTGAGAGAGGAGACGAGAGAAGAGAGAAGAGGAGAGAGAATGAGAGAGAGAGAGAGAGAGAGAGAGAGAGAGAGAGGGCGGAAAGTGTCACAGACGCCATTTACACGCTTCTCTTATAACGGATTTTGATTTGTGTGTCTCTCTTTGCGGTATCTTTACCTCAAACCCCGCCTCATCATTTTTTTATTCCAGTTAACTCGTCAGCATTTTGTATTTGTGTTTCTCCGTTCTTCAATTGATTTTCTGCTTCGTTGTCATCAGTTTTCTCTTTTTATGCCCGGTCAGGTGGTCTAGGTGGTCAGAACTTCTGTGTATACCACATTGTTCATGATGGAACGTTTAATTGTGTCCTTTTTTGCCGTCTGGAAACTTTGACTTATGTTATAACGAAATGCGCTCCATTTAAGAAACAATGTAAAAACAAGGTATAACATTTCTCTGGTTAGATTAGATGGAGCGACTTAGAAAATCTTAGATGGAGCGCCTTTGATTATACACATTGTTTTTTACATTGCCATTGTGTTTTCGTGTTGTGACGTTGCCCTGAATAAATAAGAAGCAGAAAGATTTAACTCTGTCGAAGAGACAATCTATGTAGGGTGGAACAGGGCTACAGATTATGAGGAACGCAAAAATTTAAATTATAAAAAAAGAAGCGAATAAGAAATGTACGAAAGATAGAGCAAAAATAAAAAAGAGGAAAAAAGATCGTAGCAGATACCTGGCAAAGAGAAAAACACATAGTTAGCATCTTACTATAAATTGGGGAATTTCTGTCAGTGTGTTGAATTGAATTGTGTTATCAGTAGACCGTATACGTTTCCGCACCGCTCAACGGATCCTCTCCAAACTTGATCGGAACATTCTACAGATCATGACACGTTGCATGTTTTTTTTTCACGGTGGTATATGTCCTTATTATTATTAAGTGTTGTGCATATCAGCGTTTAAATAGAGTATTTGTATATTTTTTTCTATTATCTCTTGTCACTGTATGCGCCTGTGTACGATATCGTGCGTTTCTATCATATTTCTCTACTAGATGGCACCACAACCGAGAGGTTTTGCTGTTGTGTCGTGACATCACGAGGCAACCACGAAATGTACATGACATCACCACAAAAGGATATACAACACTCCGAGTGAACGGGCGGATGTTGTTACTCGACTTTATTTGCGTTTTATCGGTTTATAGATAATTAATTGTACTTGATTCGACGCTTGCCTATTTATAGTGATACATCAACGACTATCATCATACAAGATGTCTCTTGCGGGGTTTAAAAAGCAGTTGAACAAGGCTAATCAAGTATGTTACTGTATTTACATGTCCAATGTGAATGTCGATGTGATGTAATCACTGTTCGTCGTCTGTTACACTGGACTATGACGTACGTAATACACAGTGTTACTAGTGCAGTGGTAGTATTACCAATAGGCAATACTGTGCACTGTGACTGCTACTGTTATTTCTACTATTTATCATTACTGACCGCTGCCAGTGGCACTGTTACTAACACTATTCACTAACACTAACACGCACAGTGCCACTGGCAGCGGTCAGTAATGATAATAGTATTAGTATTACTACTACTACTAGTACTACTACTAGAGCATGGCGAGATTGACAACTATGTTGCGTAACACATTGGCTTTGTTCTCACAACCATGCTCTCTATCCTTGAGCCAGTACTAGTAGTAGACATAACGGTACAAGGATAGAGAGCATGGCGAGATTGAGAACTATGTAGCGTAACACATCGGCTTTGCTCTCACAACCATGCTCTCTATCCTTGAGCGGAAATAACAGTAGCAGTCACAGTACACAACACAGTATTGGTAATACTACCACTGCACTAGTAAAACTGTGTATTACGTACGTCATAGTCCAGTGTAACAGAGGACGAACAGTGTTAGTGTTACTACCAGTACTACTAAGTACTACTACTACTAGTACTAGTAGTTAGGGGTGGGGCGATTCATCGATATATCGATGTATTGAGATACACACCTTGACGATACATGTATCGATGGTTTGAATATTCACGATACACGTATCGATACTCTGCTGACTAAAATCTATATCACTTTGTAGTCTAGTTTCATCCAAAATGCAAAAACAAAAGAAACTTAACACAATTTGCGATTCATCGCAGTTGTGTTTGTATTATTAGTGCTCCGTGATACTGATTCATTAAATTGTAAGTGTTCGGATGATTGGTAGAACCCTGATTGAGTGTATAGTTTGCCAGTTAGTTTCTTTTGAATGTATCGAGATACGTATCATATTGTGAAGGCTGTATCGTGACATGGATCATATTGTGTGCTACCCATATCATCCCACCCCTAGTACTAGTACAGTGGGTGCTGCTTTCTTGGGACAGGTCCAAGAATCATGAAATGTCACAATTAAGCAGTGGTCCCAATTATGCGTTGATCACGTAACAACATGCGTAAAGATTGTTTTTCAAATTTCAGTTTTAAGTTCTAATCGATGCTTCCGACTATTTGAGGCTCGATAAAGCAGGGACCACTGTAGTAGTGGTAATTATAGTTCCGAAGTTTTCAGATAGTTTGAGAGTGAGAATAGGTGTTCAGGGTTAGGTGTAGGGTGAATCTGATTCTGAGGGGGTTAATTAATTAGCAGTGTTAGAGTTTGTATCAAAGTGGGTTTGTCGGTTCAGTAGTTGGTGTTAGAGTGGTTGTAAGGGGTATTAGTAGGCAGGGTTAGGTTGGTTCCTATAGTATCAGTAGACAGGGTTAGGGTGGTTCCTAGGATATTAGTAGGCAGGGTTAGGTTGGTTCCTATAGTATCAGTAGACAGGGTTAGGGTGGTTCCTAGGGTATCAGTAGACAGGGTTAGGGTGGTTCCTATAGTATCAGTAGACAGGGTTAGGGTGGTTCCTAGGGTATCAGTAGACAGGGTTAGGGTGGTTCCTATAGTATCAGTAGACATGGTTAGGGTGGTTCCTATAGTATCAGTAGACAGCCCTGGTTAGGGTGGTTCCTAGGGTATCAGTAGGCAGGGTTAGGGTGGTT
>NW_014577682.1:107548-111032 GCF_000485595.1 Priapulus caudatus
ATAGATAGGATTAAGGTAAGGGTGCCTCTGATGGATTAATAGTCAGAAATTGAGTTAAAATGGCGAATTTGTAAGCAGGTTTTAAGGATTAAGGTGGTTATATGAGGAAATCAGTTGACGGTGTTAGGGTCATGGTGTGGTAAATCTAAGCACTAGTTGGCAATCGGCACACTCATCTTGCCTGGAGATTGCGGTGTCTGTACCTACATCATGTATGTCACAGAGAGCCTCAGTCTGTAACTATTACACCTATGTGCACATGTAGGTTATTGAACTGTCTCACTTCAGATGTGTGGCTACAGATGCACGTGCCATGCGAGTGTGTGTGTGTGTGTGTGTGTGTGCGTGCGTGCGTGTGTGTGTGTGTGTGTGCGTGCGTGCGTGCGTGCGTGCGTGCGTGCGTGTGGTTTTCCTCACAATCATTATGTCATAAATTTCAACCAACATTATCACTTTATGGTTTCATATTATACATGTGTTTTAAAGTCAAAGAAGGGTCATGTGGGGGGGGGGCACATCTGACGAGTAGCCAATTACTAAATACGTTGTTATTTATTATTTATTCATGGATTTATTTATTTAACAGTGGTACATTAATATTGTGAAAACATGACCTTGTAATTAAGCTCCTCATTGGCAGAGATTGTGTAGTTGTGTCATGTGTTGGTGTACATAAGATTACCATCAATGCCCCTGATGCCCCCTTCGTGCTCATCCATCCACAAAATTCTATACAAATAATCTGTGCCAGTTCCATATCGCTATTGCGAGGAATTTCAAAGCCGGTTATGCCGAAATGTCAAATATTATACTGCATGTCAAGATTAGATATAGCCGAGAATTAATACAACCAGGAAATGCAATGTTGGAGACGTATGAATCCCGATTGATATGCAGTAAAGCTGTATAATTTTATTGTTGTTTATCTATTTCAGCTTCTGGCCATGATTAGCTTTTAATTAGATCTGTACATCTGTTCATAATATTGAATATTATTTATATCGAAATGTATTTATAGCGATAAGCTCGTAGATGCGTGAGTGCTGTACTTCATCTGACGAATGGTGATTTAATGTCTTCCAGTATATGAGCGAGAAGATAGGGGGAGCAGAAGCCACAAAGCTCGATGAAGACTTCGTTGAAATGGAGCGGGTGAGTTTAATTTACACAGTATCAGAATAGACTAGTCAATGATGCATTACGTAATGCACGATTCAATGATTTTTGGCATCGTTCTTTGAGATATCGGCGCAAAATATTTTCATATAGTTTTAAGATCTCTAGGAGACGTATGTTAAAACTCTTCAAACTCTACAGCTTTCACATACAGCCTGGGAGCACACGAGACAGAATTTACCAGGCTTCCCACCCAGGCTAGGTGAGGAGCTAATGAGGGTGTGCATTCCTCTGCCCCCTACACCACCTGCTGTGTATATATTAGCAGCCTGTCTAGTGAAGGTTTCTGTGAACATGGTGCAGACTGCATTGGTTTCTGACAGACGCGCGGAGCGACTTGAAGATTAGCTTCGTAACCACAGAGAGCGATTAGTTTACTGAGCTCATAGATATTAAAGTTAACTAGCACATGCCGTTCTCGTTCCAACCCAACAGTTACGGGGAGAAATTTTGTCTCCGTGAACCTTTGCGCTGCCTGGCAGCGATTCCTGCGCTCATTCTTGCCTCCCATTATGATTTCCGTCTGTTGAGGGGCAAGACGTCGGACGTAAGCGCGGCGCGGGCGGCACAGCGATGCTGTACTCGGCAGAACTGGGATTTTTCCAAAGAAGCCATTTGCAAAGACTAAAATTAACTCGCGCGAAGCGGCGTGGACGAACGGGGAAAAACGAGGCTGCGCGAGAGCGCCTTTGTCGAATTCCTGCGCTTCGACAAAAACGTGTGCACCCGGCCCAAATATACGCGCATTTTTGCGAAGCTGTGAAGCCCCTGTGGGTGTATCTTGTCAGGCGGGGGGCAGTGTGTGCGAGCGCGCGCACGTCTGCGTTTCTTCAGCCGATCATGTCGTAAGCAAGCTGGTTTGAGTTTTGGTCCTAGCTGCTAGCGCGCTCGGGCGTATCAGTTCCCCTCTCGCTTCACCAGTTGTTTATACATACATCATCGTATTGTGGTTGTTCGCGTCTGCTTTACGACCCGCGCAAGGAATTCTCCTCGTATTCCGCGTCTATATTCTTATCTTGATGCTCTATAGCTGCTCTATATGAGTTGTGTCTGTCTCCAGAATTTACAATTTACAACAAATCCTGCTTTCTTTTTTTATTACTGACTCGACATGACATCTAACATCGTTCCGACTGACGTGCTGTCAATTGGTGGCAGGTTTTCCCTTGTTGTCGTGCTAACAGGTGACATGTACTCTAGTAACCGTGTCATGTAACTACTAACTTGTACATGTGCCGTTTACGCGTGCGCGCGTCGTGGGATGCAACGTACATGTATGTAAAGTTCCCTCAGGACCTCGCGTGCGGAAATGCTATTTCATGCCTTATTCATGTATTATTGCGTTTCCCAGCGCATGCCACCTGTTCCTGCGTTTGCCCTGGATCAGCGTTCCGTACCAGCGACTACAGTACCGATGACTTTTTTGAAGAGCTGACACGCGTTGAACTTGATATCGCACGATATTTTTTGCCTCGTCGCGAAAAAAAACCCCACTCGCGGATTGATTGTTTTCTTCACGCGAGCTGTAAAATTGATGCCCTCGCTGTCAGCTTCTTCGTGCAGCTCGCGCGAATACAGTGCTCACGATCACGGGCACTTTGAGCGTTTCAGTAAAATATAATGCTAAATAAATACGAAATCTATTTACTACCAAAGTCTTAATGTTTCTCTACTCTCTTTCGCCTATTATTGCCAACAATTTCCTGCAAATGCAGGAAATAATAATAGGCGAAAGAGAGTAGAGAAACATTAAGACTGGTAGTAAATAGATTTCGTATTTATTTAGCATTATATTTTATTGAAACGCTCCAAGTCCAAGTGCCTGTGTTCACGATGCGACGCCGACATAGCTCTAGAACTATAGCCCTTGCCTCTGCCACGGGCCTATAGCTCTAAAGCTATATAGCCCTTGCCTCTGCCACGCGCCCGTGGCAGAGCGAATTAAGGGCTATAGTTCTAGAGCTAGGCCGGGCACGCCTCCGAGTACTGGCGCGAAGCCAGAGACCGGTGTACGCACATAATTACATGGTGAGGAATCGGGCATAAATGTGCTCGTCACGGTTAGCTCGAGGGGTGGACAGCGAGAGCGTTTGTCACTCGTTGGTGGCGACCCCGCTGCAGCTGCACATGGAGTCGGCAGTCGGCACATTTGCGAAAATTGCTTGCACGAGTCGTTGAGATAGAGTTGGGATGAAAGGGATCGAAGGCTGATAGTGTCAGAGCAGATTTGGATCGCCTGTGCCTGCGGGAGCCACATGCCCATATATAAAATTCCCTAGCTGATGAAACTGCTTCCACCTCGTATAAC
>NW_014577682.1:111674-137271 GCF_000485595.1 Priapulus caudatus
CTAGGTGAGTGTACGGCAAACTAGGTGAGTGACCCACCTAGGTCCCGTCGTCTTAATCTTTCTACATCATGGTAGGTAACCTCTCCTGGGTAGGTAGCCTCCGTAACTCGGTGTGTGTCTCGTTTTTTTCTCTCGGTTCGAGTGTCTCTATTTATAGCCGCGTTCACACGTAGCAAGAAATCCGGTATTTAGCGTTCACACGAGGCAAAATACGAGGCCCAAGAAATACGGTACCCGGTATCTAAACAGATCCGGTATTTCTCAAGCACGGCAAATTATTCGGGGTCTGGGAAGCCTCGTATTTACATGAAATACCGGATCTGTTTAGATACCGTATTTCTTGGGCCTCGTATTTTGCCTCGTGTGAACGCTAAATACCGGATTTCTTGCTACGTGTGAACGCGGCTATAAATACGAGGTCTCGTGTGAACGTGGCTTATATATCATGTATATAATATATCATCATATAACATCATTGGTCATCAGTAATAAAGTGATACACGATCTAGTTTGTTAGTTGATAATTTTCCTCACCACGAGTGGTGCCATCCATTATGTGGGTCTGCAGCTATAGAGATCGAATCGTGTTGATAACGGTCTTGCTCTGACGGTGGTTAGTTAGTTATCCCTCGTAGCTGCCTAGATGGCACATAAGTCAGTGACAAGAGATCTCCAACGTCGTCGGTCTGCTGCTACTGGCCTCAGCGTGTTCCATGACAGGTCACACATCCGCATATATATCCTTCTCGGTAGTCCTTCTCAATGTCTCCTTGGGTCTTCCCTTGCTTCTCCTCCCGTCTGACGTCCATCTAACTCTAAGTGCCGTTTTCGCTATGGCACCTTCCATCTGGGCGACATGATCGAGCCAAGTCTATTTTCTTCTTTTAATTATATTTCCCAAAGGTTCTGTGTGCGTAATGTGGTATCTATAGTCGTTCGTTTGTAACATGTCTCGCCAATGTATCTTGAGGATCCTTCATAATGACTTTGTTTGGAAGGTTTAGAGTTTTTGAGTGATTTCTTTGGTAGCCTTCCAGCTTTCCGTTCCGCAAAGAAGCACACTCAAAACATTGCTATTGAAGATTTTTATTTTTGTTGCTGTTTTCATAGCTTTAGCCTTCCATATCTTATTCAGCATTCCAAAAGCTTACAAGTCTGACAGTGGTGGTGCCACGACATCATCTACCAAGAAGTGTTAGAACGTCTGATAGTGCACATCTTTAAAAATGATTCACATAGGCAATATTTCTATCTGAAAACACGAATGTTCATTGATAAGAGATCTGTCCCTTTATTTTTACGCCTTGAAGAAAGTGTAACGTTACCCTAGTTAGCGTGATTCCGACACGAGGCGTTCCTGTACAACGTACATGTTACCTCGACTTTGGATATTTTCACCGGCTATTAATAACGCTTCGTTTTCTTTCCATGTTTATGTCTACTAGCTGTTACATAGCGTTTGTTTTGTAATCGAACACTCTGAGGGTAATGCCTATGTTAGATGACCAAATGAATATATCTGTGTATTTTGAAGTTTGTCGTGCTAATTTTACGCAATTGTATATTTATAGCTGTAAAATTGTTTATTTTCCTTGCAACGGATGGCATTACATTCGAATCCATTATGTGTGATACTAAGTAGACATACAGGAAGAGGCAATATTAACACTATCCCACATTTTTCGGACAAGTTCTCCTGGAAAAGGGGAAGTAAATACGCGTTTATTCCGTAAAATTTTCCGTAAAAAGGTTTGCGTAGGTTATTGCGTAGGTCAGCAACATTTCCCTGTTTCTTAACTAATATGCACTTTAGCCACGAGAAGCAGCCACCGCATGAAGCTTTTTACACGGGTTAGAACACGAACAAACCTCTTACCCAAACTGGTTATAGCCCTCCGCACAGCAAGGTATTTACAGCGTAAATGTTCCCAAGTTAAATCTGATAGTCGATACCTGAATAATACTAGTAGGGAAATTTATGCAAACGAAAATCCTCCAAAATCCCGTGGTAGCCACCATAGTTCCGGAGTCCACACACGTACCAAACTTTGGACTTCTGCACTGTACCGTACGTATAATATAATTAGGCGGTTGTTCGGGTTAAATCATGTCTCTTTTGCCGTAGACCAACAAACATGACTCAGATAGAATATTTGTTCAAATGACATCATGTTTTGACATCTCAGAATGCAGTTCGTGAATTTGCAATTCGTTTGATTTCTTACCAATTAACCAAGACCTTGATATATGCAAAGTTAGATTAGCAGATAACTGCAAACAAACCCTATAAGGGAGGCCTGGGGTTTTTCACAGAGCAACATGAGCAAAGCATTGGCATGTGCCCCTTCCCACGCGGTCAGAATATGTACCTCTGAGCTGTATATATAATAACATCATTATATTAAATACAGTTACATATATAGTTAGCGTAGCTTCCGTGCGTTCGCCCACGTGTCTGCATGGAGGGAGTGTATATAGTAAGTACTTCTGACGTATGAATGATACATGACAGAGCCTGATCGTGAACATATATATATATACCGTTACGTTACGTGCATACTCATAAAAGGTTATGCTGCTCATAAATATGAGATTCGATTTGCAGTCATCATAATGCTATAATATATATATATATAATATATATATATATATATATATATAATATATTACATATATAATATAATATTTTATAATATAATATACTATAATATATATAATTTTATATAATTTAATATACTATTTATATATAATATACCCACCCTTACTGCAGATTAGGCCTGCCCCCACTACAGTATAACCCTGTCCCTTATGCAGCATAACTCATAACACCCTACTGCAGTATACCTTGCCCCTACTGCAGTAAACCATCTGCCGCCCTACTACAGTATTAACCCTGCCCCCTACTAAAGATAAACCCTACCTCCTACTGCAGCATAACCTTGCCCCTACTGCAGTATAACCCCTGCCCCTACTGCAACATAACCTTGCTCTCTACTGCGCCAGCATAACCCTGCCCTTACTGCAGCATAACCATTGCCCCTAACTGCAGCATAACCTTGCTCTCTACTGCAGCATAACCCTGCCCCTACTGCAGCAATAACCATTGCCCCGTACTGCAGATAACCGTACCCCTACTGCAGCATAACGCATATTATATATTATAATATATAATATATATATATAATATATATATATTATATAATATGTATACCGGAACGCTACCCTGCGTACTATCTATATGCGCGCGAAATAACCCTAGCGTACTATCTAAATAAATGCCGGACCCGTACTCACCTACTCCCCTAAAACGAGTCTATAGGAGTCGCCTACGGAAACTCC
Source organism: Priapulus caudatus (assembly GCF_000485595.1). NCBI lineage: Eukaryota > Metazoa > Priapulida > Priapulimorpha > Priapulimorphida > Priapulidae > Priapulus > Priapulus caudatus. The sequence continues at coordinate 115,014 of NW_014577682.1, forward strand.
ACTACTCTACCCACCTAACCCTAACCCTAACCCATAACCCTAACCCTAACCCTAACCCTAACCCTAACCGTATCAAATAGTGACCAGGGTACGTTCTGGTATTCTGGACCGTACCCAGGTTACGTTCCGGCAGTACCTTGGGGGACATAGACCCTATGAGCCCTAGTATGACACTGTCCCCCTGCTATATATATTGTCACCAGAGGTTAATAATGACAAATTTGTCATTATTAACCCCTGATGTCACTAATAGTGATATTTGCGAGTCTACCCATGATGCATACCACTGCACTAGGAACCCCTTACTGCAGTGGTTCTGAACCTTTTTTGGATGGACCCGTTTGCTAATCTGGTGAAAGCTACGGCGGCAGTACGTCCCTCCCCCCCAAAAATGCACATAAGCACATAAACACACAATTTTGAATGCGCCTGGTTCACGGACCCCCTGAAACCCATCTAGGGTCCGTGGAACCCCTGCCTTACTGGTTACCGAGTATGACCACGAATAAGAGAGTGTGTGTTCCTCTCTTCACGGCACTTTCATCTTCGCTCATAGATTCTTATTCAACTGACTTGACTGCGAGCCAGCTCTTACACATTCCCAGTGCGGCTATTATGGCTTGCCCGTTAATGTGTACTGTAGACCTGAGATGATAACGCTTAGGAACTACGGCGAGCAATAAAGCTTTACTGGCGATGACTGGGTCACTCACTGATGGCAGCTCATCGCTATGTGTGCGCATACACACTGGCGTGTTGTATTGGCATGAACACCCCCGTTAAGGAAGTGGCCTGATTTAAAAAGAGTTTGTGTACATGCATGAGCAGATTTACAATATGGGGTCAGTTCTCTCTTGGCACCCTATAATTTAGATGCCTCGCAGTTGTGAGTGCGTGTACTACAGTGTCCTTTTAAACACGTTTACTTCATATTTTATCATTCTTTGCACAAGTAAAACTGTGTTTTTTTGTCATGAGTGTCTTGCTATAGAGACGGTACCTATATCACTGTATATAGAGACATATAATCACTGTATGGCTGTGTGAGGTTTTGCTGGCTTTTCAAATCGGCTGGTCTGACATCGTGGTATCTGATACTCGAGACTACACGGAAATAGTGTAAAGTTCTGTTATTTTAAACCGCTGTGCTGTAGTCGCTCAGACTTAGTATTGAGCTTCATCGGGAGCTTATATGTTCCCATTAGTAATACGTCTAAAGGTGCACTGTAAACTATATATAGCATTTTAGATCACTAAGGGGAAATACAGTGTGTATCTGACATCAGTGTGTACTATGACCTGAAATATTGTATCAAGAGCTATAATAATAGAAATCACAACAACAACAACAACAACAACAACAACAATAATAATAATAATAATAATAAAAATAATAATTAAAGTAATAGATACATATATATCATAGTAACAGCTCGATGGTTTCTCTTGCAGAAAACTGACATCACAAATGAGTTGGTGGAAGAGCTACAGACTAAAACCAAGACCTACTTACAGCCGAATCCAGGTAAGCGCACAAATACCTGTCACACAGCGTCACATTGTATTAATTAACATATCCTCATCGCTGTCACGCATGTGGATGCTATGAACCTGTGGCGAATTCGTTTAGAAATTCGAATGTCTATTATATAATTGTATTATAATTAATAATTAATAATAATAATAATAATTATCTATAATAATAATTCATTATAATTATTTATCTATTATTTATCTGTAATAATTATTATCTATAATAATAATCGATTATAATTAATTAGAATTGTAATGGTTTGCACCAAAAGATAACCAGAGTGCCACATGAATAAATCATATAGATTGTATGGGAGTGAGTTTCATCTGAGTGCCATCGCGGTACATGTTTGATCTGTTGACGTGCAGCCTCACGAGCGAAGATGTCAGCGTCAAACACGATGGCGAAGATTCAGGGCCAAGCGAAGCAGGTGTCCTACCCACAGCCTGAGGGTCAGCTGGGAGAGACGATGGTCAGATTCGGCCAGCAGCTGGGAATGAACTCTAATTTCGGTAGGTCAGTGCGCTGAGCGATAGTCGGCGAGGGAGCGTGGCTTCTCCCCTACAGGTCTGTGCACTGTCGCCGCGTGCAGCTATTGGAAATGATGGGGAGGCAGTTTCGTTGCTGGGATGCGGGCGGTATCTGTTGGGATGCAGCATCCGCGTACAGCCTGAGTGGCGTTACTAGGTTACCAGACTGCAGCTCGCCCATAGTTAGTGGCATTATACAATAGCCTGGTTGTACTAGGCTGTCGAAGTGCACCTACGTCGTAGGTGGGCACATGTTACACAAGATGGGATGGCAGGTGGAGTTATCGTAAAATTACAGACGCTGTGTATTTATCTTGAGCTCAGATTGGTCGTCAGTTGCTGCAATTACTTTGTTTAGTAATTATTGATAATGGTGACACATGCTGAGAATAGTATATTAAAAGTGGCAATGCATTGAAAGATAGGGTGGTAGCAGCAGTAAGTCTGAAAACCTAGCCGGTCCTCATTTTGAAAATTAACCAGTCCTGTTCTATGGTTACCAGTCCCCGACTAAGGGAAGGGCTGCTAGTGCTATGTTTAACACTGGTGTTAGATTCACCGGAAATGGGCGAGTAACTAGCGCACAGGTATTACGGACACACCTGTCCTTAGCAGCAGCACCTGTATTGCAGGTACTGCCCTGTTGGAGGTCGGGGAAGCCTACAAGCAGCTTGCCGACATCAAATACGCACTAGAGGACAACGTAAAGCAGAACTTCCTCGAGCCCTTGCAGCTGCTGCAGTCAAAGGACCTGAAGGAAGTGATGGTAAGTGCGCATGTTTGCAAGCCTGCCAGTGCGCGGTGAGTCGAGCCATGGACGAACTCTGCACACGCAGTGACCTGCTCCTGCTGTCTGCCTGGCATCAAAGCCGTCCCTATGCCGTGGGTTTGGCTGTGGACCCAGTCGCACTCAGTTAATTGGCAGCAACCAGCGCTCTTCATTTCATTTGAAAGATAACAAAGAGTGGAGCGATGGGGGGGGGGGCAGTTGACCACAGTTTGTGCGAGCAGTTCTTCGCATGAATAGATATGGCTTTTACGTTTTCGTTCGTGTCTTTTTATGTCTTTGTGATTGTATTGCATTTGGGATGGTCAGAATCGGTGCTAAATTGCAGTTTCTTTGAGGTTAGCATCATGCCTCAGTGGTAAGATAAGCGCCAAAATGAATTAAACGAAAAGCAAGTTGGTGATTGATATGTAAATCGATGCTCTTATCGCATTGGTTTTATTTAACTGATTGGTTCCCGCGTGTAATGGTTTAGAGAGTGGCTTGCTTCGGTTGTAATACGCAGTACTGCCACGATATAAGCTTATAGCGACATAAGACAGTGTAATGCACGTGTGATAAATCTTACAGCACCATAGGAAGAAGTTGCATGGCAGACGTTTAGACTACGATTGCAAGAGGCGAAAGAAAGCGAAAGGTAGTTGCAGTGGTTTGGGTAGTTCCTGGGTCTTCCAACAGATGGCTCACCAGTAACCTTACAACTCTCACGCTGATACTCTCTCGATATAGGACGTTTGCATCATTGCAAAACGATGCAGAGTAAGAAGGCTAAAAATAAAGCACCTGTGTATATCTTGATGCATACTACAGTGCCCACTTGCATGAATGTAGGTCGGTCCTTGACATCTCTGCCAGTGTAGTCTCGTTTGCTATATAAGTAGCAAACATGATCTTGGGGTGAAACTCTCAGCTTCCTACATTTTCATCAAAACAAACTCATGCTATCCTTGAGCAGCAATCAGTGACAGAGAGAGAGAGAGAGAGAGAGGAATGCTTGCGTGCTGCCATCTGTTGGGAGACGTTGACATGTGGGAATGAGGACCATGGCTGCTGGCTGCTGCACTTTGCTGTGTCCATGCTGTTATTTTGACGTTTTGTTTCACAGCACCATAGGAAGAAGTTACAAGGCAGGCGTTTAGACTACGATTGCAAAAAGAAGAAGAGAGAGAAAGGTTAGAGGCAGACAACGCAGCTGCATTTATCTATGTGTGCAAATGGCTGCGATGCTGCTAGTCTTAGGAAGCTGCTTGTTTCGTGTTCGCAGGGCTGCGCATAATCTTTCTGCAATAATTCCCGCTTTTGTTCTTATTCTCTATGTAAAGGTGAATCGCATGTAATGGCATGTGGGTTCATACTGGTTAGTCCGATTCGGGGGGAAATTGTGGGCATACGGTGACCTTCTTTGTCAGAATTGGCGCGAGTCAGGTGAAGATTATGAAAACTTTCCTCCCCACAACATTGGTCTGGGCCCTGCTGTGGATGATACACGTTGTGTACAATTCACGGCCTGAACTGAAGCATATAGGTTTTCTAACCTGCTGCTAAAGTGATCAAAAAAGGGCAAGCAAATATTTGCATACCGAATTCAATTGAGACAAGATGCTGCACATATCAATGCTAGAGCAGAAAGAGAGCTAGAGAGAGAGATAAAAAGAGAGCAAGAGATAGAGATGTGGGGGGGGGGAGGAAGGGATGGATAATCGGGGAACCCACCTTTCATTCAGCTATATGCTAGTGGTTCTTAGCCGTAACTCGTTAGCCAAATTAGAGGTGGTTGGGGTTTCTATTTATGCCACAATCTAGGCACAGCCACTGTTGGAACGCAAGAGATAATTCAACCAGTGCCTTGGACAATGGCGACATGTTTTGTGGTTTGTGACCCAGGGGTTAAGAACCACTGACATGTGCTGGCACACACGTGCATGCGCTTATGTGTTTCACACTAGTAGGAATCTGCTGCACTCTGTGTGGCAAGTCAAGTTCTGTGTGATTGCCGTGCTCTTTCCTTTCACTACCTTCAGACCTATCTGCTTTCTGTAATGCTGCACGCTAATGCAAGTGTGATTTTACGCGAAGCCTGTGATCTATCTAGAATCTAATTGCAACCGCCCACACCTAGCGTTCAACACTCACTGCAGCGGTTTTAGCATACAAGTCTGTCGTGAGGAACATTCTATACGAGCGAACCTCTCTGTTCGCGAGTGCCACCGTTAAGGTTCACCTTTCTCGTGTCCTGTCTGGCATTCTCGAGTCATTTCACGTACCCGAAAGTGCTGGTAAATTCGAAATTAAGAAACATCACGCCCATTGCTCATCTGTCTCTTGCATACTCAGATTCACAGGCGATTCTATTCTTGTACTGCTGACATCGGAATCGATTAATGTCGTATTACTAGTCTATCCTACAATTATTCAAATTAAAAACGTTAAGCGCCGTCTGATTTTCTAATTTTCAGCGATTTAAAAAAAAGTTAAGAAATGGAGTTATTCTTGCACTTCAACCGTGTAATTCTTTATCGACAGTGCAATCAAATTCCGGCGGTTTACAAATGTAGGCACATGTTAACAAACGAGATGATATACAGCCAGGGCAATAAATTTTGGGTAGCGGATTTATGCGAGGTTTGCTGAATGTCAACTCCCCCGTGGCACCACCCTTTCCTTTCCTCTCTTTCCCCCGTCGCACCGCAGCATCATATTACCCTCTCTCCCTCGCCACCCCATGACATCACCCTCTCCTCCCTGTCCCTTGCTATCACATCGCACCACCCTCTCCTATCCCTTCTCTCCCTCACCACGCCATGGCACCACCATCTCCTCTCTCTTCTCTCTCTCTCCTGCAACGCTGTGGCACCACCCTCTCTCTCTTCCCTGCGACACTGTGGCATCACCCTCCTCTCTTTTACCCTCCCTGCGGCACCACCATTTTTTCTCGTACATCGGTCCCCTCTTCTCTGCCCCCGCCACACTGCGGCACCACCCTCACCTCTTTCGTTCGTCGGGCACCTTGCCCCCGTGCCGCCACCCTCTCCTCTCGCACGGCGTTCACTTCTCTCTCTCTCTCTCTCTTCCCCGCCACACTGCGGCACCACCCTCCTCTTTCGTTCGCCAAGCGCCTCTTCCCCGGCCCCCGTGCCACCACCCTCTCCTCTCGTTCGTCAAGCACTTCTCGCCCGCCCCCGTGCCACCACCCTCCTTCCTCGTCATTGTGCAGCGCCTCTTCCCGCCCTGTGCACCGACCCTCTCTCATCCTCTGCGTGTTCGTCAAGCATTCTGCGCCGCGCTGCGGTCCTGTGCGACCACTCTCCTCCTCTCGTTCGTTCAAGCACTTCTCAGCCCGCCCTCCGTGCACCGCCTCGTCTCTCGTGTCGGCAAGCACTTTCTCGCCCGCCCCGGCCCCGTCCTCTCTCTCATCGTTCGTCCAGCACTTTTGCGCCCCGTGCTCAACCCTCTCATCGTCGTTCGTAATGCACTTTTGCCCGCGCCCCGTGCCAGCGCCCTCAATCCTCTCGTTCGTACAAGCAATTCTGCGCCGCCCGCGTCCCGCCTCTGTCCTCTCGCACGGGTTAACCGACCTTCCTCTCTCTCTCTCTCTCTCTCTCTCTCTCTCTCTCTTCCCCGCCATGCTGCGGCACCACCCTCCTCTTTTGTTCGTCAGGCACCTCTCCCTCGCCCCCGCACCACAACCTTCTCCTCTCGCCCCACGGCATTTACCTCTCTCTCGCCACCGCCGCGCAGGCTCGAACGTGCCGGAAGAGGAGATGCGCATGGCCGAGGACAAGTTTGAGGAGTCGTGGAACCTCGCTGAGGCGGCGATGGTCAACCTGCTCGAGAACGACGTCGAGCAGATCTCTCAGCTGCACGCGCTCGTGCAGGCGCAGCAGGAATACTTCCGCCAGTCGGCCGACGTGCTAGAGGAAGTGCTCGAGAAGCTGGAGGTCGAGTAAGTGGGGCATGGAGGGGATGTCGGGAACCGGGGGAAGGGGGAACGGAGGAATGTCGGGAACTAGTGGCAGGGGGCACAGAGGGGATGGGGGCACGTAGGCGAAGTTAAGGATGTAAGAAAAGGGCATGTAGGGGATGTCAGGAGGCGGGGGCAGGTGGCATGGAAGGGAAGTTGGGAGATGAGAAAGCATACAGAGGATGTTGGAAGATAGGGAGGAGACACGTGGGGGATGTTGGGGGAGACAGGAAGGGGGAACTAAGGGGATGTCGGGAGTTGGGGAGGGGGCACTTGCACATGTAAATATGATTGTGCGATAACAAATATTTCTCGTCTATCCGTCTGTCGCCGCGTGGCGACCTGTATTGCTCCGTGCCCGGTGCTTCGTGACGAGTCACCGCGTTGTCGTCTGTGAAAAAAATACACGGGGGCTCTGGGCGATTTAGCCCCCGAAATGCCAAAAAGAGCCCCCGGAAATTTGCATAGAGTTCAATGCAAACCAAATTTTAGAGTGCTGTTTTCATGCACGCGAGCTTGAAAAGTAGCCCCCGAAAAATTAATTTTAATTTTTTCCCTGGTCGTCTGTGCGTGTGTCTGCAGGAAGCAGGATGCGGCAAGCCGGCCGAAGCGCGAGGCTTCCATACACCGGCTGCCACGTAACGGCAGCGACTCGATGGGCTCGGACGCGTGGGACAGCAGCGGCGCGGACGCGGCGAGCAACGCCAAGAACCGCGACTCCGACAGCTTTGCGCAGGACCCGTGGGGCAACAACAGCTCGGCGGCGCCACCTAGCTACAGCAAGAGCACCGAGAAGAAACGTAATTATATACATTTATATATATATATATATATAGATAGATAGATAGATAGATAGATAGATATTACAATATGTTATATATAATAGTACGTTGGAGTTTATAGTGAGTGTACATGGTGTATGCTATCAGGATGACTTTTGCTTCATTTATATATGTGTGGGCAAGAACCGCGGCTCTGAAGAAAGCGGCACGTGCGAATTAGTATGTCACGTGTACGCGCGCCTCTCGTTGATGTCAACCGTTCGCTTGTTTTCAGCGGCGGCGCGCGGGCCGTGCTGCGAGGCGCTCTACGACTTTGAGCCGGAGAACGAGGGAGAGCTCGGCTTCCAGGAGGGAGACGTCTTGCAGCTAATCGCGAAGATCGACGAGAACTGGTACGAGGGATCGATCCGCGGCAACACAGGATTCTTCCCCGTCAACTACGTCAAGGTCCTCGTCGACCTGTAACACGGTGGCGGCCATGGCTGCGGAGGTCGTGGTGGCGGAGGTCGTGGCGGCGGAGGTCGTGGCGGCGGAGGTCGTGGCGGCGGAGGTCGTCGCGGTCGTGGCGACGGCTGCTCGGACTCTTACATAGCTTACGATGATTATCGATGACGATGGATGGCGGCTGTTTGTGGTTTGTCTCCACCCGACGGAGAGGGAGAGAGAGAGAGAGAGAGAAGGAGAGAAAGAGAGAAGGAGAGAGAAAGGGAGAGGGGGAAAAAGAGAGAGAGAGAGGGGGAGAAGGAGAGAGAGGGAGAGGGGGAGAAAGAGAGAGAGAGAGAGAGGGAGAAAAAGAGAGAGGAGGAGAGAGAGAGAGAAAGAGAGAGAGAAGGAGAGAGAAAGGGCGAGGGGGAGAAAGAAAGAGAGGGGGAGAGAGAGAGAGAGAAAGAGAGAATGAAAAAGATATAGAGACAGAGAGAGACAGACGGGCGAGAAAGAGAGAGGGAGAGAGAGATAGGGAGTTGGGTACATGACCATGCGTCGTCTGTTGCAAGAATGGTGGTTATTGGTGGCAATTGGTGAAAAGATTGTTGAGCTGTGCCCAACCTGAGACACAGAGATAAGTGAAGGCTTCTTACTGTCACAAGATGCACAGTTTTCCGGCTTCTCCCATCGCAAAGCGATGCCCCCGGAGACAGTGTGAGAGTGAGGGGGGTCCGTGTGTGTAGACCCGACGTGTAGTCGGCAGTGGTTGCATTTGGTTTTGTGACCCGATTGTTTTCTTACCCCGCCCCGCCGCCCATCAAATCGTGATTACCCGTGATGCCAAGTTCGTGCTGTTCCTGCCACGGAGCTTACCCACTCCCTCGCCGCCCCCGCATCACCCCGGAGGTGATAGTACGAGCGGGATGGCTTCATCGACAGTTGCCGGGGCGACATGCTACAGAATCAAATCACAGCTTCGCGCGCCTCATCCCCTGTTATGTAAGCGTTTTTAATGTATACTTCGCCGCAAGTGGCTTTGGCATCGCGGACGCTGCGCGAGACTGCTCCGAGGAATTTGTTCGGGGGTCTGGCCTTGTTGTGCTCTTGTTTATTTGAGCTTCCCTGCCTGATCGTGCCTGCTCGTGGAGTGACTGCTTTCTTGTTGCCAAGCTGCCAGTGTGCTTGCGGTGTCGAGGTGTGTTTGGAGGTAGAGTGCATCGTAGTTAACGTTCCCGTTGTCATGACGCTAGAGTCTGAAGCTATGTTGTGTGTGTCTTCCGTGAGACAGCTGTCGGACCGCGAGTCGTGATGCCTGTTCATCTATGCTCGTCGCCGTCGCCCTGCGTAAGATGGCATCCGTGGAACGGTTGCTGGAATGCGAGCCACGTGCTTACAGTTAGCACGTTCTGTTTTTTCTGCATGAGATGGCGTCCCTGGCAGTTATAGACTTCGTTGATGCAGGAAGGCTTAATCCGTGGCAATGCAGTGCTCCACTAGACTCGTCTACCTCCTTGTTCTTTAGTGCTACGGTTGACGACAACTCGGACTGGAATTCTCTCACTGCCGTTGAAATCGATGCCTGTAAATTATGTACATGTTTGCGTGACACGAGCAATGGCAACGTGCCGTCGTCACAGTGTTAGATTGCGCTAACATAGAGGCAATGTCTGATGCAGCAGTAGCAGCAGCAGCAGCAGCAACAGTAGCAGCAGCAGCAGCATCAACAGCAGCAGCAGCAGCAACAGTAGCAGTAACAGCAGCAGCAGCAACAGTAGCAGTAACAGCAGCAGCAGCAGCAGCAGCAGCATCAACAGCAGCAGCAGCAACAGCAGCAGCAGCATTGTCTCGTAGTTGTCGTGACCACCATGAAAGTTTTCCGCTAAGGCTCCGATTTACTTATCATTTGCGCGACGACGATCAACCTTTCGAGAGCCAAGGGGATTCAAAAACGTTATCGGACTAATAAGGTACATGAAATACGACCACACTGCAGGCAGCAAAACTTGTACTCACCTATCAATTATTGTAAACAACGATTATTGTGAGGGTGACCTTGAGCTACGTATTATACGCTGGTGCATGGGTTGTCCTGGTTATCCATGATTAGGTTATCCATGATTAGAACGCATGCAGGCACTAGGTAGGTGGTGTGTGAACAGTAGAGAACATGCCACTTATGAAAGCTCACACGCGCTGGTTATCTCTCATTGGTTATAGATGAGAACCTTTTCTTTGCTGTGGCTCGTTTAGCAGTAGGAAACGTATGCCGGTAGTAATGCATGATTTTTTGCGTGCCAGTCTTTAAATAATATATCCGTGGGTAAAAATACGAACTGTTGTTAAAGACTGATTGATATTAATTGTTATAACTTATATACATAGTTTATCGATTGAATATTATTATTATAGGCGATCTGTATACCACGTATGATTGAAGTACGTTATTTTATATTGTAGGGTTTGTCCCAGTTATAGATCGTGATGATTGAATGAATATCCTCATCATACTATACATCCACACTAGTAATCCCAATCGCACCCGTGAAATGTGATTCTTGCCAATCTCTACTTATATGGAATTTAACACGTTCTCCATTATCTTTCCACGAGAGAGAAATGAACACTTGTATGGTGGCCTAGGACTGCCATAAGGAAAATAAAAAATAAAAAATAAAAAAAATAAATAAAATGAAAATGAAATGAAAATGAAATGAAAATGAAAACAAATGAAAACAAAATTGAAATGTTTTTCACAGTGGCCTATCGCTGCCATAGACTGGTACCCGGTCCCACCTCTCGGCTTAGTTACTCGATGGGTATCGAGGTGGGAGTGAGTACCAGTCTATGGCAGCGATAGGCCACTGTGAAAAACATTTCAATTTTGTTTACATTTTTTTTCATTTTCATTTCATTTTCATTTTTTTTTTATTTTTATTATTTTTTTTATTTTTTTTCCCTCTGGCAGTCCTAGGCCACCATACACTTGGTACAAAGCGCTTTGTAAAATCAAGAATATTTTATTAGAACAGAATGACCTGTTGGCTTCTGTGCTAGAATTCATTCTGCGTTACGTGGGTGAATACTAAATGCACATACTGTGTCAGTGTGTCATATAATCGTATTTGCATTTACGTATTTTTTTCGGATAATGCAACAAAACTAAACAAGCCTCATGCATAGTCATTGTGTATATATCGATATATGGAGGAAATGTAAACTAGATCAGTTTCTCTGAATCGCCATTTATACATCGTAATTTGATATTTATTTCGAGCTGGCATCGCCACAAACTGTTGGACTTCATGTGCATATTGGTTGCAGTGACAGTGTTAGTTCCCGTAGCTAGATAGGTATAGCTATGTGGTGAGGCGAGTGTCGTTACTCGGCATGCTCATGCCAACACCTTCCCAGTGTGGTGTGCCTTATCGCTAACTGCACTAAGGAATTAGGAGTGCAGAAACGTCGGCAGTTATGGTGTACGGTGATGGATCATATGATCATGAGCTGTAGACGTCGATACATGCGCGATGGACATTAGTGAGCAGGCACATATATGATTCAATGTAGAGGGGCTCTAGTAAATATACACGTATTTGTATGTGTGTGTGTGTGTGCGTGCGTGTGAAAAGCCTCCAATTCGAATGAGGCGTTGACTCCTAAAGCGACACATATTGAGTGTGAGTGTGAGTGTGTGTGTGTGTGTGCGTGCGTGTGAAAAGCCTCCAATTCGAATGAGGCGTTGACTCCTAAAGCGACACATATTGCTGTCACCAATCTACACCCCCTGCGCACGAGTGTGGGTCGTTGAATCACCCACAGAGTACATCCGCGCAATTTAGCGAGAGCAAGGAATGCTGCAGTGAGAGCCTCTATGGAGGCGTTATCTGCAGATTGCATAGCGTTTTCTCTTTCGGAGCGACACTGGACAGTCGTAATCTGTTTTACAGGGTAGTCGCGAGAGATCGGAACAGTCGGCAATGTCGAAGAAAGATGCGACGTGTTTACGTGATATTGCGTGTGCTTGGACACACGGCAATGCTATCGCAGAATTGCATTTGTTACAAAATAAAGTTGGTTGCTTCAATTAAATGATCGAATATTGATGGAATTTTTTTTAGCTGACACTATATTACCTCTTTGTGTCATATTAAATACTTTGTATATCATATTATGTAATACAACACGTACAAGTTTTTAGTGAAGTATAAATAGTAATGTAATATGTTGACATTTCTATGACATAAATACGATACAATACATATACATATAAATATACAACCATATACTGTAAATATTAGAATCCGGGGTGGGGTCAAACTTGTATCAAAACCTTACATAACTAATCACAGAAAGGGACATTACAAAGTGGACAGGAAAGCTGTGTATCAAATTTACTTGTAGAGGATATAGGTTCATCCGTATTTATCTAAGATTCACAACCAAAAATAGATTTCACAAGTAACATCACTAACATGCAAGTGATAACAAACGTTGCTAAATTCAGTTGAAAAATGTAGCGCATGTCGTTTTTGTGCGTTATGCGTGTGTATACACGCTGTTGACACGAGTAGAACACTTCCACCTATAGTCTATTCAATATATACGTATATAAACAGCATTAACACTATTACAATTTTGACGAATGGAAAATGCCATATGACTAAAAAATATATCTAGATCTAGATCTATCTGGCCTTATCTGACTAAAATATGTTGTACAAATAATACATAAGAAAACATTTATATTCATCGCCACTAAAAAATATAAAGCTCTTAATTACTACACAATCATGTTGGTCACGCAGTGTCTAGATACTTTAACTTGTAATGATATTCGCAAGAACATTTAATGTGAGCAAATGCACAATGTTAAATCGCGGATAAATAAATACACACCAAGACGAGCAGATACACAATTCACAAATCACACAAGTGCAGTTGCGACTTGGCTGTATAAGGCTGTCCAATCACAGGGGGTAAACACCAGCTACACCACTAATAATAGCACAAGTAGCACTGTGCATGAAACAACCATACTAGCAATGCAGGTAGAATTACTTAATTCACAAGGTTGTTAAGTCTGTTAATGCTAACTTGATAGAAAACACGTAAATAAAACATCTAGTTGGTATTTTTGTTATTGTAATCATTGAAACATCAAACCAGTGGGCCACCAGCATAATTGGATTGAGGTTTCTCGGTGATCTATTGGTAATAGTATCAGGAGTGTATCAAACACTTTGTATAAACAGTATTGATACACTCCTGATAGTATGTGTAGATTCATGTGCAAGTATATAATGGTATAAAATAGAGTATCTAGAATCGTATTCACATCAAATAGGCCTACATAGATATATGTATACATTTTATCAGCAGCTAATAATACCTATTATTAGCTCTTGATTTTATCAATTGCTAAAGATATCTGGAGACAAAAACACGTGTCAGACGAAATGAAGTTATCATAGCTTTTGGTACAATATGACGTGGAAATGTCATGCATTTGTTTAGGGTTTAGATGCCTTCTTCCTCATGTTCTTGTTCTTTTTTTTCCCCACTTTCACATCAGTTTGCTGCTCTAATGGCTCAGATTCAATGTCATCCGCAGGAATGTCAACGACTATATCACTGGGCCGAGACACAGTTGGGTTGCTCGGTGACTTACCTGTGAAGAAGATTAGATTAATCTAAACCCTTCTTTTTGAAAATAATTACAAATCGAGAATCATTTCCAATGATAAGGCAATTAAAAACTAAAAAATAATCGTGTTACCTTTCGGTGACTTGGCGTTCTTTTGGGGGGATTTGCTCTTGCCTTTCTTCATGGGAGTCTTTGGCTCTTTTTCCTTTTTAGGTTTATTCATCTGTTTGGACAATTTATCAGGTGTTGCCTGATATTGCATTTCGTCAGTCACTTCAACTCTTGCAGTGGCTTCTTCTGTGAGAATTGAAACGTTTTCAAATTTAGTTAACAAATAATTGATTTCCTAGTATTCTTTATGAAACTATTAATATTGTAATTTACTACTTGAATTAAATCTTCTACATATTTTACACACCATTCCTTTCAAGTTATATAAAATGCATTAGTTTTGGTGGAACCTGGGTTTCTCTGGGTTTTTTTTATGAGAATGTAGCTCTTGTGTCACACAGATTTTGTGTCATTTAGATTGTAATGTGAAGCCTGTTTCTCACCCGTAGAGGACACCTGTGACATCTGGGTGGAAAGCCTCTGTCTCTTTTTCTTATCCTTCGTCGCCGACGCTCCAGCTTCAACATCGCTCTCTCTCAGCATCTCGTGTTGCTCCGGAGGGACGGTGTTATCGGACTTGGAGTTGCTCTTTTTCCTCTTTCTCTTCACATTTTGCTTATCACCTCCATTGCTTTGGTTAGAGCCCTCATGATCAACCAACCTAAAATGTACATATACTATATGTATATATGAATGTAAATGTATATGTATATATCAAGACTACATAATAGAGATCAAGAGCATATAAAGAAGGAGAGCGTACAACGTTGAAATGCTGAAACCATGATGCAGTATTAGTCGAATTAATAAACTCCCCGTTTTATTTTGACGATTCTTTGCAGTATTATTGATCATCTGTCCTACCTTGTTAATATAAAACAAACCGCATGTCCCTACGATGCCGCTACGCTAAGATAATGAGCAGTGAAAATCTGGTTTTTTCGCCGAAAACCGACTCGAGATCAAAGAATCGTCAAAATAAAACGGGGAAAGTTTATTAATTCGACTAATACTGCAACATGGTTTCAGCATTTCACCGTTGTACGCTCCCTTTCTTTATATGCTCTTGTAGAGATCTATAATCTCTATTATGTACTCTTGGTATATATATATATATATATATATATATGTATGGTATTATGTAAACGTAAATATGTGTATGCTATACTGCCTGTCTACTGAACAATAACGACCAGGCCTTACTTATTTGTGTGAGATTATAACGTAATATGCAAATTTTGGGGTCTGGGGGGAATATACATAAACATAGAATACTAGTTATTCAATGAGAAATGTATTGTGAGAACCAAAATGGAGCAATATCATTGACAACTCGGAAGAATGTTGAGGTGTCACGTGTTCGAAAGTGTGATTGGTGAAAACAGGATTTGGGCTCACACGTCATGGTATGCAGCTAACCCCTATGACTCTGTCAACAGCAAGTGCTTCACAGTCTGGTTGGCGCTCACCCAACATTGCAGTCACTCAGTCGGTGGTGTGGCATCTCGCAGATGTTGCGTTCAGGACAGCAGCTTGGGGAGACTAGTGTCCACATGTAGATGATAAAGCAGAGCCAGCTGGATGCCATGCGAACCCACACCGTCGACCAGTCGCGCCCAAACGTGTATATGTTTGCCTTGTGGGGACTAAAGTCCAGTATGTACATGAATAAATTTACTAGGGTAATTTATCACAGGAGTATGAAACATACAGTCCATTTCTGATCCTCTTAAACGTAACACCTTTAAACTATAATAAAACAACAGCGTTGGACACACTTCCTAAAGCATTTACACAAAATAAACAAGTGGACATGTCTATGAAATCACCTGGGTTACTGCAGTTTTGAACTTAAATGCATATCAGCGGATTGCATTTACCTGAACCAATTTGTAAGCTGCATCATCAAGTAAAGTGCAGCCAGTGCATAGACAAAATGAAACCATGAGTAGCTGTAGGTGGTTCCTAGAATCTCATTCCTAGTAACCTTCTGGCCTCCTCTTTCCCCACTGACAGCAAGATCTGTATGCATAAAGGGAACAGTAATGCATTTCTGGTCTTCTGGATAACAGTATATATTAGTTCAGTCTCATTAAATAGGAGACATACTTTGCATTAATGCCGTAGCTAACAGGGGTGCAATAGGGCACTTACCCATGCCTTAACCCCAACCCATGCAAAATAAATTGCTACGCCCCTGAGCACGTTTGTTGTTTATACCACTAGGAGCATTGAATTTAAAGAAAAAATATGAAATTATTCTTGTTTTGATTTAGCAAAGATAAAAAGTAATTTTGAAACATGATGAGATATGATACTTACATCTAGGTCAGAGCATAAGTGTGAATACATACCATCAGCCGAACTGGACACACAGCAGCAGTTCGAATTCTCCTCTGGGGATGCATTTACGGTGATCCCAAGCCGGTGTGATTGACTTGCTGTTCTAATGCTGAAATAACACCCACACTCACGCTCTGTTAAATGCTAGATTTATTATGCACACCCTATGGACATCACCGGGAATACATAATAACAGGGGTGAAATAAAACAAAGTTATTTTTATTCGTTTTTATTCACTCCTGATAATAAAAAAATGTTTATTATGATTTTGTGATACCAGCGAAATGACAGGGCAATGATCAGATGGATCTGCAATGTCACAATCGAGGATTTGGCCCCTTCAAACGAGCTGCTGGGCAGACTGGGTATCTTGGACCTTGATGTCTTATTACGTGAGAGAAGACTCCGCTGGTATGGCCATGTTCAGCGCTCCACCGGTGCCATCAAGACAGTAGGTGAAGTTCAAGTTGTTGGTGTAAGGAGACGTGGGAGGCCGAAGATGTCTTGGAAGGAGGTTGTGAAGAAGGATAGGGAACAGTGGAATCTCTCCGCTGTAGACCCCTTGGATCGTGTCACATGGAGAACAAGCGTGAGAGCTGCCAAAACTGGACTGAGCCAGATTCCTGGAGTGGGTTTCCACTGATGTGGATTTAAACCCTTGAGTCCAGTATAAAATAAAGAAACCGAAAACAACAACACAACGTCAACAATCTGTTAAATCCCACGTGTACCTACAGAGAGCAAGCTTACCTTTGGTATATTGACATGGCCAGCATAATCATGATACCGATGTAAGCAATACCGGTCTTGTCCAGCCAGGTGCTTTCTGGTGGTCCACAAGTGCTGTCCAGATTGTAGATGTCGTTGTCAAAGTTCAGATCCAATCCATGCTGGTATGCCACTAATGGATCGTCCACCAGACGCATCAGCGCTGAAAGTTCAAGAACATTAACTAATCTTGATGCGTCCTTCTTGAAACAAACTTGGATTCTTCACATCCCATAAGCATCCACTAGAAAATGGTGCCGCACGTGAAGCCTGAATATACACAAAACTTGAAAAGGACACTGGGTGAACTAATTCTTTAAATCGTGCGTTCCATGCACCACATTACTTACGCTGAAAGGGTCGTTGTCGTATCAGGTACTACATATATATGTACCCGAGGTGCATATATGTATACACAAAGTGTACCGGACTTGTACTACAGAAGTGTACCCTAACCCTAACCCTAACCCTAAACATACCTCATATAAAAATATAAACATAATACTAAACAACCTAAAACTACCTCGGGTACATATATGTAGTACCTGATACGACAACAACCCTTCGTGCATTACTTACCTACTCGTTTTTCCTCGCTTGGAGGAAGTGGCTCACTTGATAGTGCTGCCCAAGTCAAGTACATAATATATGCTGAGATGAGGGCCCCTTGTAGCAGGCCTGATCGTGGGTCACCTGTACCTGTGGAGAGCACCAGAGCATAATTGTCATTCGCTATCAACCAACCATGCTTACAATGGGGGCAATACAAGGACAGAGAATAAAGCTACCTTAGATCTTATAATATTGAGTGGAAACGATATAAAGAACAAGACCCCTAGTTTTATTCTTTATATATCACCTGCACTCAATATTAAAACTATATGAATGTGAGATTCAATCAGTTTTACTACAAATGTGTATATTTTCTAGATGCTTTACGAATGTTAGGCAGAGTCTTGGATTAGGCTACATGTCTGAGAAACTGACATTGCACAGGGTAATAGTACAAATGTATGTTTGTGCTTACTCTTTGCCACACAGGGTAGAACAGATGCAAGAGATAGCACGAAGCACAGGCCTGAGTTGATGCAGATAAACAGTTTGTTGATAAAGCAACCCTTTAGATTGGTGTAGAACGAAAACAAGAGCACCACGGAAATCACACAGATTCCGTACAGCACCAATGCCATCACAACAATCACTGAAAACAGACAGAAATTTCATTAAAGATACACGTACGGAGCAATGAGATATGCGCTTTATCTAATCGAAGTTGCACATGAAAATGACCCCAGAAAAATATTCGCATAACATGGTTCCATTTAAACTTAACAGCTAACAAATTTATCACACGGCATATAATGGTCACTCAAAATATATATACTTGCTCTAACAATACATTTAATTTTATCGCCTTTTCGAAATATTTACTTCTAAAGATACGCACATGAAAACCAACAACATCGTGAGCCACCATGCTGCATTTTTCTCACACTGCAATAGACAAAAAGATTAAATAATCAATCACAATACACTACATTATTGTGAGGTGTATAGTGCTATATCAACTGCAGTAAAACCCACATCAGCATCTACCTAACTTAACTCATAGGCCTCTGACTGTAACCAAAAAAATATTAAGAACAAGGTTATAATTTTAATGAGCTTTTATGTGACTTTGATTGCTAGTGTCGATAGGGTTTTCATTCAAACATGCATGCAGTGACTCACATTCTGTCATTGAGGGAATGTGCAAAGTCAACCAGCAGCACCATCTGTATGGCTATGAAGATAACAGCACCTACAACTCCAACCCACATCCACACTGCAATAGAACCAAGGTAAAAATGCTATAACTGCAAAAACAAGCTAAAACCAATGAAAATACTCACAAATTCAGATCTAACTGACATTTAGTTAAATTACTTCTATGCATACACATTCAGGGTCGTAGCTATTGAGGAGTGGGGCAAGGGGCACTAGCCCACCTCAGGCCGATGTAGATATTATTACATGGCTAATAGAGAACTGCTCACGATCAACTGTTAAGAACGTAAACTGCACATGGCTTTGCCCCTACTCAAAAACCAGACAAAATAAAATAGTTACACCCCTGACATTGCATAATGTGGAGCTAAAGCCTCTCAATTTTTTATTATAGCATACATATACTTGACATCAAAACCCTATTAACCTGATTAAGTATTATCAGCCCTTGTTGACATAAGCTTTAACTCACCTTGTATGATTATTTCTGCATAGGGGCTAGGAACGATAAAGATTCCAGCTACTAACACGCACAAAAGTATGTACTTTATCAACCATAACCTGCAAGGAAGCACGGCAGATCGGAATTAATTGAAAGTTATTAAAATGGCACCAACCATAATTACTGATATAGAACACAACGTGTGTGTTAATTGATATGCCCTTTTTACACTCTAATGATAAAAATAAAAACTATGTAATCGACTTCACTTTACTAATGTAAATTTTTTATTTCAATTGAGGAAGACTACTGCCATTACATAGTTACAGAAAGTACACCTACTGAGTAGGATGTTATTCCACAGTATATATACCCAGAAACTGTATTCTGTGACTATATATATATAAATAAAGAAAGAAAGAAAGAAATATATATATATAGTCAGCACCGCTAAGCGACCTAACTCATGAGCAATCCCGAAATACAACATTTACTCTAGAATTAAAGCAAGCATAGCTGCACTGGTGTACAGTTTCAAGTGCAAACAATACAGTCTGCAGTTGAGAGCAGAAGGGAAAGCATACATGTGTGTTTACACACATAAACCCATGGGAACCAGAGAGGAATAACATGATGTATTCTTAGCAAGCATCCCAGCTGCATCGTTTATTGCTATATAATTGCACTCATGCACTTGAGCCACAGATATTTTGCCAGTCTATGAGAACTACCAGAATTAGACAACCATTACCCATTGTGTACGTTGGCTCTCCAACTTCTACTGGTGGTTACACCAAGTGTGAACAGGAAGAGCAGAATGAAGTAGACAACAATCGCAAAGCAAACCCTGTAGACTGCCATATAGCCTATCAACCGGGTGCAGTTTGGGCCTGCTCGAAGGGCCAGGCAAACGGAGTTAAAAAATGACAGCTAGAAAGAAAAAAAATTCACATCATAACAACATTTAGTTAGACTTGATTGAGATATATTGTCACGTGTTGTCGAAAATGTCCATAAACATCACAAATCATACAACTTTACACGTGAGGAGTAAATGGAACTGCGTTTATGTCATTGAACCGCTTATGTTATATCTTGTCATCATGTCATTGAACAGATTACCCTGCTTACATTATCCTGCAGCCACTTCTGTGCATGGTCAGTGATCATCAAGCAGGCAATAGCACCACAGAGGACAAACTGCAAGGTGTACATAACCCTTGTGCTGGTTGACTCCCGAACTGCTGGACACCCTTTGCAACATAATGAGGCTGCCATACTTCCACAGCAACATGATATCTGCAGCGTAAAATAGGATATTGTGACAAATAAAACATTAGAGCCACTTACTTACATGCAAGTTACTTGAGCTTGATTAGTTAATCTGTCCAAATGAAAGCACATACACTGTGCCCCAGCCAGGTCAATTCAATTTTACAACCTCAGATTTTAATGATGGGCTCCAGATTGTGTTACGAATTCAAGTTATGTTAGGGTTATGGATGAGGTTAGGTTAAGTTAGTGCTAGGGTAAGGGTGATGATGATCAATTGGTGATGATAGGGTTAAGCCACCACAAACACGGCACACCAACAGTGACAAAAACTACTCAGATAAGTGTTTCATCTCACCGGGGACCACAACCCCTTGGGTGCAGCGATTGGATTTTTAGTTATATATGCACTAAACCAATAACTTTCTTTTAAAGTTCTTGTGGACAGTCAGACTGTTCACTCTGCTAGTTGCACACACAAATACTTGCATGCAAATACTATGCAGCTCCAGTGCAGTAGGGCAGGAATTATGCAGGTGGAGGGTATAGTGCCTAGTGGGCTCTAAATATATCAGTAACATATATATATTGACATGACATAAGAATCCCTAACACAAAATAAAACTCCACATATATGTGATTCCTCCTGTTTGGGCAAGGGATCGAGTTAACAGCTTGGTACAGTCTGGATATATGAGGAACGTCAAGGTTACAGGCGTTATTAGCATTCCAGTTATACTCCAGTCAGGAGTGTACACGCAAGTTTGAAACCAGTCTTGTCCCCAAACCGATATTTATTATTTTAATTGTACAATGATATGTACTTTTAGCAGTTAATTGGTGCCTAAAATGCAAGAAATTACGATATGTCATGCCATTTCTATGGAATAAATCCTAGGTAACACGTACATGCCTGCACGCTTATTCTTTTCAAATGATGTGACATATTATTACATATAGTGGTCGTAATGCATGCTATGACGACAAATGACAAAGATAGATGAGGCCCTATAAGTATAACTATAAGTATAACTTAATATAATGAGTCCTAGGCAAAATACTGCCTGGCGAGAAACACTCAACCACCCAGAAGTAACTTACGATTTATTGTAGGAAACAGTTGCACAACATAACCCATTATATTGCTGCTATGAGTATGGACATGCATCACTTACCGACGTCAACTATCATAGTCTATACACTAACACTAACAGCCGTAATTTTAAATTTTATTCAACACTCAGTTACTTTTCATTGATGATTTTAGTATTTTTACATCGTCAAGATCAACTACAACTACGAATTACCTGAGCTCTGCAGCACTTTCCCATTTTAACTAACCAACTCACATATACTACAACTGTATATGTACAAAAACAACATTAAACCGCTACCAAAATTCATAAAATGACAAACAAAGCATGCTTTGTCAACTGTTCTCCTTTCACATTGTTGACAAATCGGACGAATCGATGACAGAACAGCTGTGACCCGGACATCCGACTTCGTCAGGAACAGGAAGTTCAGCATGTCATAAAGAAAAGAGCATTCTATGAAAACATTTTGCGGCTTTTCGACGTTCGTTCTCGGCGAATTTTTCATTTATGCTATAAATATGTTACACGAACTTCTACTTGCCTTGCATGGTTATCCTGGAAGTATTTTTAATGTTCAGGAACATGGCAATCTAGAGAATCCATGTACATCTTTGAGCTCAATGCAGGTTAGCTCAACGTACAATGCAACTTGATAACTGTTTGTTTTGTGTTTACCGCGACAGACATCTATCTCTTTTATGTTTGCTTTATTTTAATTTACTTTAATCGCAGTAGTATGTAGAACATGCGGTGTGTGTACGTGTGTGTGTGTGTGTGTGTGTGTGTGTGTGTG
>NW_014577682.1:138275-175455 GCF_000485595.1 Priapulus caudatus
GGGGGGCCGCGGAGGGAGAAGCTGGTGCGAGAATGAGCGAAGGGAGAAGCCGTGGTGGAGCGAGGAGGAGAAGGGAGAACTTGCATGCGTGGCAGAGGAGAGCGCGGAGAGCTGGTGGAGGAGGAAGGCGAGAAGCGTGGCTGGAGGACGCGGAGAAGAAGCTGGTGGCAGGCAGGGCGACTGTGAAGCTGCCGTGGAGAAGGAGGAAGGGAAGGGAGCAGGTGATGGAGAAGGAGGAGGGGAGCTTCTCCTTTCTCCCCCTCCTCCTCACCAGCCTCCATCTCCTCCTCCTTCTCCCACCTTCCTCCTTCGTCCACCAGCTTCTCCCCTCCTCTCCTCCACCAGCCCTTCTTCCCCTTTCTTCACCAGCTTCTGGCCCTTCTCCACCAGCTTCTCCCTTCTTCCCCTTCTTCATCTCCACAGCTTCTCCCCCTCTCCTTCTTCCATCAAGCTTCTCCCCTCCTCCTTCTCCACACCTTCTCCGTTCTCGCCTTCCTCCCTTCATCCACCATGCTTTCTCCCCTCCTCTTTCCCCACCAGCTTCTCCCCTTCTCACCAGCTGTCTCCCTTCTCCCCTTTCCTCATTTACTCAAACCACTTTCCTCTCCTCCTCCTCACCAGGGCGTTACCTCCCCCTCTTCCCACCACCTTCTCCTTCCTTCCCTTGCTTCCTCCACCAAGCTTCGTCCCTTCTCCTTTCTCCTGCCTCCACCAGCTCCCTTCTCCCCCTCCTCTCCTCCCTCCTTCTCCACCAGCTTCTCCCCCTCTCCCTCCCCCTCCCTTCCCCCTCCCGCCTCCCTACACTGCTCCTTCGCCTACCCTGTACCAGAACTACAAGAGTGCTGACGATGTTGCACTGATACGCCCGAAATAGAGTACCTCCATAAAGAGGACTCTTTATGGAGGTACTCTATCCCGAAACGCCGATAGACAGCGTAGTGCCATCTGGCGGTGGCATTTGCAAGTTAATTTACGACGCTAAACCTGATGTTTACTATTTATCTATGTACAATTTTAGGTGGTGAAAGGTCTCCCGTTCTTACACCCCAGTGAGGTAGCTGTGTTGGATCGAGTGTTGCAACTGGGAGCATGGTATAAATGCTTTAAAGATTTTATAGAAAATTACAAGTTTGCACCTAATGTCAACAAAACTTCAGGTGAGTTCCAAAATACTGGTAATTGAAGGACCAAGCATTTCATGGAATTTGTTTTCAATCTGATGGTACATTTTCTTGTACAATTGTGTCCTATATTATATCCGCTGCTTTAGGTGATAAGGATGCAAGATTTCTACGTGGTTTGTACCTGCAAGCATTTTGTGGTGGCCTGGATGAGGTGCTAGAACCGTATAGGTGCCAGCTGCTGGAACTAGAGAAAGACTTCATGTCAGACCCTCACCTTCCAGTCTCACATGTCCAACAGGCACTGCAGCAAGTAAGGCAATTTTGAAAAGTGTGGAATTTCTTCTCTTGGTAACTTTATATATGGACATAGATCTTTTTCAGACATGAAATAACTGGCGATGTGATAATTGACGTATATGTAGAACAATGGCTTCATATAGTAAGTGACAATTTATAGATATATTAACGTAAAATTTATTTTATATATGTTAATATAAGGTGGTTTACATTGCATATGACACAATTGAGATAACCTGTCACGTGTTAGCATCCTGTTAATAATAAAATTTATTCTCAATGGTTTGTAATGTTTTGAAATATTGTGATTTTTTTCAGTACTACCTACTATTTCCAGCACTTCACGGAGTAATTATGGAAATACGTGCTAAAAAGGTATTGTAATCTCTCAGGGATTCATAGAGAAACTCAATTATTAAATGTCAGATGTCAACAGTTTACATGTGTGATAACATCACTCCTGATAACATAAAATGTAATTTCCTACATATATCATAATAAATTCATAAAACGTGAAATATTACAAACCAGACATTAACCATGGGCTTTTATAATCAAATGTTAGTGAAATTAATTCTTTGTGAAGCTGCTAATATTGATTAAAATATGGAAATGAGGTGTAAATTGTAATAATACAGGTACTTGTAGATTGTTCTAAACTTCTAGTTTCAAGTGTATATAATTTAATTGCCTGCAGGTGCATGGTTGCTGTATACTAGACATTGTCCACAAAAAATCCATTAGTGGGTCAGAACTTGTCAGTTCAAACCTTAAGAGGTGAGTAAATATTAGTTAGACACAGTTTTCACTTTAGGGATTATATACAAAATTAGTTAAAATCAGCACACAAGCTTAAAACAGTTCTATAAATATGATATTGGTATAATGTCTGCGTATCCATGATATTATCACATGCGTTATATTACATGCCTGTTACAGGATACTTCAGGTGTGTCACAGTGTGTTGTATCGGCAGACAACAGCATGGGTATTGCATGGTATTCTCATGGATGAGCAAAAAGAGTTCTTCATACAGGAGCACCAGCCTCCACCATCCAGCATTCAGGTGCTAGCAGAGAATGATTCCACCCACATACTTGTCCACCAGTATTGCCTGTTGGGTTGTTATTCCTTGTTAAATATTGATAACACATTTAGCACGTTTCTCCTAGTGTGCGGTGTACAAAGTGCACCTATTACAAAATACCACTCTACTAACTGGAAATAGTATCTATGGTTTAATTACCTGTAGTCATTATTCAATACATCATTCAGGCAGGACATTTCCCACAGTAAGGATGTGTCCTATAGAGCACATCCAGCCCTTCTCATCCCCCAAGTCTAACACTCTTCCCACTCTTCCTTTCTGTCACTGTTACCACGTAGCCCACAGACAGCACAGATCCATCTCTTCTTCCTCTCTAACACTCTTCCCTGTCTTCCTGTCACTGTTACCACGTAGCCCACAGACAGCACAGATCCATCCCCTCTTCCTCCTCCTCTAACACCTTCTGTCACTGTTACCACGTAGCCCCACAGACAGCACAGATCCATCCCTCTTCCTTCTCCTCTAACACTTTCCTGTTACTGTTACCACGTAACCTACAGTCAGGATGTGTGCTATAGAGCAGATCCAGCCCTTTTTCTCTTCCTCTAACACTCGGCACAACTTACCGTGCAGGCGGAGATCTCTTGCCATTAACTAACTTCAGCAAAAAAGAGGATAAGAGACTGTGGTGGAAACGCCGTAGCACAAGAAAGAAGAGCCTAGTAGCAGGCGGCAACCCCCCAGATGAAAACATGTTATCTCTTCACTAGCCACACATTTAGGGCCCGGCATACCCCAGATAGGCACCACAATTATTATTGATATACCGTGCAGCAAGAGGAAAAAATTACTTTTTGCTTCACGAGCGAGCCTCTTTCAAAGTACTGTGAGCAAAAATAAAGCTCTCAGCAAAAATTATTACCGGAGCCGATTCTCGGAGGTTTAGAGACAGCTCATCCTCATCGCTCCATTTATTTTTTAACACCTAGGCATGCAGGCGGGAGGCTTCGGAAGGACTCAGACGCCGGACAGACAAGCTACGGTGTCTCCCGCGGGGCCACTACTCGTCCTGCGACCACAGAGATGCTGCCTGCCTACATGCCGCTGCGCGTCGCCCGAGAAGATCCTGCTTCAATCGGCGAACGACTCGCCGTGCACAATGTTTGACGGTGACGAGCCGTGAGAATTCCACATACAGGGGAGAACGTAGCGTTGCGCGCTGGCGTTCATCGCCATGACGATCCCCAGAGCAAGGCACAGCACGCACGAGAAGAGAGACGTAGGTGTGCTAAGTTGCGCCTCTGCCACGTGTGCCATCCCAGAATCGGTGGCACGCAAACCGAAGGACAGACGTAGGTATATGCAGTGACCTGGCCCATTCTCTCCGTGGTGATCCCAGAGCGGAGCACGCACAAGGAGAGAGTAGGTGTGTAAGTGGCGCCTTCTAATCCTGGCTGCGATCGCCGAGAGAGGGCACGCACGAGGACAGACGATAGGTTTGCGAATGCTAGCGCTCTTCCCTGTGTTGCATCCCAGAGCGGCACTCGCGAGAGAGACAGGTTTATAAGTCGGCGCCCTCTCGCGTGTGATCCCACGTCGGCTGGCACGCACGAGCCGGACAGAACGTAGGTTTGCGTGTGCCGCCCTCTTCCTTAGTGCGATCCCAGAGCGGGCACGTCACGGAGCGAGCCAGACGTAGGTTTGTACAGTGGCGCCTCTTCCATGTGCGCATCCGCGGAGAGGGCACGCACGAGGACAGACGTAGCTGTTTGCGTCTGGCCGCCCTCTTCCTGTGCGAATCCGCGAGATGAGGCCACGCACGCAGACAGACGTAGGTTTGTGGTTGTGGTGCCTCCGTCTCCTCATTGTGTGATCCCAGAGCGGCACTCGCCGAGGCGAGAGACAGGTTTGTAAGTGGCGCCCTCTCTGCGTGTGATCCCAGTCGGGATGTAGGTTTGCATTTTTTGTTGATCCAAGAAGATGCCAAATGAAGATGCGATATTGACAAGGGTGTGTCCCCATTAAAGGTTAATGCATTATAACAGACAGACAGACAGTTTATGACAGACAGACAGAGGTTCGTACTGACGTGTGTTCCTAGTTATCTGGTGTGTATTGCTTGAATAGCATGTCATCCTAATAATGTGTTTTGTGTTCTTTGTGTGGAAATATCCCATAGCCATGTACTAATGGTTTTTTAATGTTACTACTTTATAAGCCTGATAGTGATATGTTTTTTTTATATCATGTGTGTTATAACCCTTCTTAGCATGAAAAGAAAGTCAAAATTTGCATTGAGAGATATTTCGTTTATGAAGGGACAACCACTGCTGCTTCCATCGCTTTACTTGACTGCTATGCTTGTGTTCAGGAGAAACGGTGGGTGTTTCAGCGTGTATCTCACTACTTTACAGGTGGTCTGCTGACCGTCTTCCGCAGTCAGGAAGACAGTTTTGCTCAACAGCTGCTGCAGCTTCAGCAACAGCCGGAGTTCTCACTCGCTGACTTTGAGGCTGTCATTGGGAAAATCAGAGCATGCATCGCAGAGGTATTGCTATACAAGTTGCTCTGCCTCGTCCCTGTAGCCAACATCTAGGTGTGGGCGTCAGGCAGGTGTCGGAGCAGATGTCTGCTCTATTGACAAATGTAGTCGGCCCATCCTACATTGAGAATTCAGTGAAATCCCACTGTAACGATGCCTGGGTTCAATATGATGAAACGTTTCTCTTTCATGTCTGTATTTACCCACGTCTTGACGTGTCATCTCCCGCGTGGGTGGGTGGTCCTTTGTGTTAAGTAGGTGTGGTGTGTTATACCATCTGGTTGTCTGCTTTTGATGTGGTGGAATTGCACCTCTCACTAATGTATCGTAGTGGTTCGTGAATTATACACGCACACGCATTAGCGGTGTCGGCTGCAGTCTTATATAACTTGAAATCTCGACTAGAAACACTACATTCTCTGTGTGTGCCTCTATATACTCAACTCTTTATCACCTGGGTTTTCCTGCTGCGGTGCTGTGTCTTGCTGTGTAAGTATCACTGGTAATACGATTCCATAGTATGAGCGTAGAGCTATGTGGCAGCTACTTTGTGGCTGATCATAGATCGGACTCTTGCGCGCTGCTTGCTCGCTTCACTGTCTCTCGCGTCTGCTGCTGACATCATCTAGGGCTCTGTTCTCGCCATTTTCTTTCTTTGTTCTGGCTTGAGTCTTATTCATGTGATGGTAGACTTGATTCTCTAAGGTTTTTGCCTTGCATGCGATAACCATGCATGTTTTAAAGTAGAACGGCTTGCTGGTAAGCGTGTACTATGCAAAGTAAATCCTGTGTTTTTTTAAAGCCTGTGGCTTGTTGATAGAAAAATATCATAAATAGTCATGATATCATAATTCTAAAGTGTCTTAAATTTTGTGTCACTACCTGCAACCTGATAAGTTTACAGTCATTTTGCATGTCCTTCCCAGCTAGTAAAGTAATACTTGTACAATCCTCCGCAAGCAGTAATAACGTAGAAACACAGACAGCGTAAGCAGTAATACACTTACAAACCCTTCCCCCCCAGAAAACGTAAGCAGTAATACGCATACAACCCCCTCCCCCCAGAAAACAA
Source organism: Priapulus caudatus (assembly GCF_000485595.1). Classification (NCBI taxonomy): domain Eukaryota; kingdom Metazoa; phylum Priapulida; class Priapulimorpha; order Priapulimorphida; family Priapulidae; genus Priapulus; species Priapulus caudatus. Next base: position 144,359 of record NW_014577682.1, read on the forward strand.
GCAGTAATACGCGTACATTCCCCCAGTAAACGCAAGCAGGAAGATTCGTACGATTCCTCACCGCCCACAGGAAACTCGAGCTGTACGTCACTTTAGTGAGCTGTAGACTGTGTGATGGACCAGGGTAAAAAATACATGGGAGCGATGGGCGATTCACTCTTCAAACCTCCGAAATCGCTCTCGTGATGCTCAAAGTTTTTGACGAGAGCTATTTGTTCCACAGACACTGGACTTGAAAAAGAGCTCCTGTGAAAAAAAAGTTATTTTTCCCCTGTGATGGACGCGCTGTGTGACTGTGTGTGTGTCTCTCTCGGCAGCGGCTGTGGAAGCTCGTCGTGGAGGAGGCCGACCTGCTCACGCACATCCAGCTGGTGAAGAACATGTACCTGATGGGTCGAGGCGAGCTGTTCCACGCGTTCATCGACACCGCCGACAACCTGCTGCGGGCGCCACCTAGCCACACGACCGAACACGGTACGCGCCGCGAGCCGACGACGCAAGCTCAAAACGCGTTGAAGCATTGTCGGACTTTTCGGCGACCAAGTTCGCTGCTTCAGCGTGGTGGTGCTTGTCGTTCGAGCTGCTTGGTAGTTAAGTCTCCGCCATTCCAGTCTATTATTCAAACCGCTTATACGTCAAACACTAACACGGTGTCCATGTGACCATTTTGGGAAAGTTAGAAACGTGAGCTTTTCCGAAGTAAGTAGCCAGCTGGCTACGTTATTACACGGTGACACGCTTTTGGTCAGTAGCCGTCTGCTATATGGTCCAGCCACAAACTGGGGTTACTGAGCATGTACATTGGAAATACAAAACTGACTTATTAATATTAGTGAAGTGAGAGGATCTTGTACGGGTGGGATCGAGCGCATCTCTATCCTGTCTGTGGCAGTTTGCTCATCAAGTTGACTAGGACAGTTCGAACACGTATACCTGCAAATGTTTGTTATTATGTGATGTTTTAAAAAATCATTCTAAATTAGGAAACAGTTGATTCTTGTATGCAATTTATATACAGATATTCTACATTGTATGGTGCTGGTACCTACTTGATGTTGACTGATTACTAATGGAAGCTCATATTTCGAGAGTGAAACTGGTATACACAGTATTGATGCATTTATATTTTGCTTAGGCCCCATTGTTAGAAACAAAAAGTGGTGACATCATGATTCAAAGTTGTCATGAAAAAGTTGTGATATTTTCTAGAGTCGTAGGCATAACTATTTATGTTTCTGGTGATGGACCCCTGTTTTCTAACCCTTAAAGGGCCCAGGCTAGCAACAGATGAATATTTATATGATTGGCCATTTGTTGGCAGATGTGAACATGGTGTTCCAGCAGGTAGCACGGAACATCGTCATGGGCGATGACTCCTTCCTAGATGCCTTCTATCTCACAGTGCCTGCACCTGATAACAAGCGTAAGCAGATAAGCGTAAGAAGCGCAATAATATTATGGACTAGCAGTTGACGGCACCTTGTGCAATGCATGAAAATGGTCACCAGTCAGTGTTTATCCAAAATGGCAAGGGTTACAAGGTGACAATACACGTCTTGGTCCTCACGTGCCTGATGGCAGCACCTGTAGTGGCAGTTGTTATTGCATGTTGGGGGTGCCAATACATTAAGGTTCAATATATTGCTGTTCATTATTGTTTTTCACTGCTTAGGCCAGGACGATGCAGGTGGAACTGAGACTGGGTGGAGCAGGCTGGGCCTTGTCTATACAGTAGATTGGCCTCTACACATATTGTTTAGCAAACCTGTGCTAGACAAGTAAGTTTCTCCTTAAGGAATGAAGCTTGCCATTAAAAATTTATGTTTGCCTACTCGTATAGTGAAGATAATATTTTATCTTGGATGAATTTCTAATGAATGAGAAGTTAGTAACTAATTCACAAACAGACATCACTTAAGCCTAGATAGTGGTTACTGGTTCTCGTTAACACTGCAGATACAACAAGGTATTTAAGTACCTGATGTCGGTGCAGAGAGCCCACATCAGCCTGAATAGCTGCTGGGCGATGCAGAAGCAACAGAAGCATCATAAGTGTCCTGGTATCCTAGCAACCGCATCATGGCAGATGCACAACCACATGTCTTTTCTGGTGAACAATCTTCAGTATTATTTGATGGTGAGATTGATGTTATTCAGGTTAAGTATGTCTTCATTCTCCATAATTCTTTTACATTAAATTCCTACTGAAAAGTAAACGTGGTTATGAAATGTGTTCTCATTGTTATTCGTGACTAATGTAGTGATCTTCCTATTTGCTTTTACCCTCAAGGTTGATGTTTTAGAAACACAGTTTGCAACACTCGTTAGCAAGATTCAGTCGACGAAAGACTTTGAAGCCATCCGACTCGCTCATGACTCATTTCTCACCAGTATTCAAGCACAGTGCTTTCTGCTACTAAAGCCAGTATGTGGTCAACTTTCAATGATCTAATTATAACTTCATTCCTGGCGTTACGATTGTTTCTTTGTTTAACAAGTCAAACAAAAATGAGAAACGCTATCGGCACATAACTTTTATCAAACTAAACATGCTTTATGTATGTACATGGCTCGTCCTCTCTATGTGCGTTATATTGGTTATGATTCTGTTCTGTAGGTGTCCTACTGTATTGGTGAAATATTGAATCTCTGCCAATCATTCTGTACTCTGACTATGAGCAGTGCTGTCCCACCAACACAGAGAGAGCATGACCAGCTGAACAACATCTCACAGGTAAGAAACAGATCTTATATGTTTCTAGATGTACATGTTAGAAAAATCAGTGCATATACTCAACTGGTTAAATGTCACATTTTCAGCTGAGATTTAGTTTTGAAAATGAGTTGTGATATTCTGTTTAGCAAATATCTCAGAGCATTATAGGGGATTAGTACAAAATCTAACCTAACAGTGGTTATAGGTCATTAGTTTAGTGATGAGAATTATTATAGTAAAATTTAATGTTATATTTTGCTAAGCAAATATATTATAACGTTATGAGTGATTGATTACAACTCACACGTGTGACCATGAAAAAATTGTAGTTATGCAATATCTAACAAAACAAATCATGCTTTAGTTAGTGTATGCATTATGCTTACAGTTCTACTCTAGTGGTGATTACATCATAGTTTATTCATTGTTTTTCTCCAATTTCAGGCATTTGGAAGGCAAACATCTCTATTGTTTAAGATCTTGTCACGTGTACGAAACCATCAGTCCAGCCCACATCTAGCACAGTTTCTCATGAGAATTGACTTCAATAAATTTTTCACAGGCTCTGGTGGGCAGCTAGGAAGGTAAAAGACTTCAGTATATTTTCCACATGCAAAAGAGCTAGTCTTATTGTGTAAGATATCTGGATTGAGCATTTTCACTCAGACGTTTGTACAGTTTCATAAGATTCATATGCTTGACTTCAGTGCTCAGGTGAACCCAAGGTCAACCGAAGGGCGATCTAAAATTAAGAGCATTGGTGGCCTATAATCGTCAATGAAGTGAAAGAGGTTACCTGGAAGGAACAAACAGGTGAACAAATGCAGGGCAATTTACTGTTGCTGCTGTTACTGTTGTTGCAGCACTGCTCTTGCTCCATTGCTGTACTTATTTTAAAATGGTGTGAATTAATGCTATATTAGCATGTTTACTGTAGAGATAATGTAAATATAATTTACTTCTTTGTTGTCTGCTATTAAATGTAATATACCAGGACCAGAGAAATCTAGAAAGCTTAGATTTTTAAATAAATGCATAAAATTAGATGCCTTTAAAATGTACTTTAAAACAACAATATTTTAATCCATAATTTTCATAACAAACATATTAATAAGCCATTCACAATTGTTAATTTCCACAACTGCATACTCATGACCAACTACAAGTATACAAAACAAGATTTTTATCATTTAAATACCTTTATAAAAGTGTATAATGACAACTTGAGTACTTCTCTTCAGCATACAGTTTGCATGCTCGTGACAATGGTAATAATTGTGATTACCCCCCCCCTCCACAAGATTTTGTTGCTATGACAATTATCCACATCTTTTAGTAACATCAATTTGTGGAGAAAACTCTGTTCATACTAAATGTATATTGTTACATGTTTAACTAAAACAGGATATTCAATTTGCCAGTCATTATGCTTGGCTATTGCTCAGCTGTCTTCTTTGTTTATAAGAGGATATTTACTTTGTACAATTAAACAAATGTCTAAGCTTACCATGCCAAATTTTTTACATCTGCCTATTACAATGGGAAAAATAAAAAGGCTTTTCATTAATAAATTCAGCTATCAGAGGTTTTTATATCTTGTATATCTGATGAACTGACCACATTTTGTAATTGTTGGTTTTCAAAAGCCATTGGGCATTAGTAGTTTTAAGTCGGCACGTTCTAAGTTTAGTATATGAAGGCATGTTGAAAGAAAAGCAAGGCGCTGAACAATGTGTTAAAGAGTCACACTGCCTATTGACTTTGTGCCAGAGCAGCAAAACTCCCATTTTCTGTATTGTATACAGGTATAGTTATAGCGAGTGGCTGTTGATATTCTACCATTACCACCTTAATAACCTCTTCAGGAAAGATTGATTTGAATTTTCACTTGAGCTCCAATGGTTTTCCTGCAGAGGTGGCTTTGGACCAAAGAATTTCGAATACAGTGTGTCTGCCTCTTGGTCCTTTAAGGGAGCACTGGGCATCAGGGGTTCCATCTTTGGTAGATATTCAGGCCTCCATATTGGAATTCTTTGTGGGATTTCCGGTGCTACCTGAGGATGCATCCATGCTTCGCCAAACTCTGAGAGACGATCTGTAAAGAAAAAACGTGTTTGTTAGTTGAGCAACAAATCTTTTTCTAGCATAGCAATAAAAATCATTGAGGATAACGCGCAACTATTGTATTGTAAAGAACCTGGTTTTATATTGGGTACATCACCTCTGGTATCTGAATCTCCTTTCTTGTCTTCATGGGTAGTAACACTGCAGGACCCATCGCCTAGTGTCTGTGTGGTGACAGTCTCTTCATTGCCCTCTCCATCCCGTACTGTTCTTGTCTCTTCAATCCTCTACAGTAAGCGGTGCAAAATTAATATGTTAATTACTTGTGAAGCAGTTTCCAGATAAAAGAAATAATAATTGCAGATATGCCACTTCTAGATAAACACATTCCATCTATGGAGTCTAGTACAAACCATGTACAGGAATATGGTTGTATACACGTTCCCAGATTTACTCCATTTACTAGCAAAGACAGGGTAAGGTTACACAGAGCCACAAACCCACCATGGAGCTTAGTGTAAATCGTTCAGATAATATTCAAAACACAACAGAATTATTTCCACTGTCTTACTCCATCCGGTCCACGTTTCCTGATGATCTTTACACTGCGGAAGTATTGATTCTGCCGCGGTTGGCTGCAAGAGGGAGATTTCACCGTGCCAGAACTCTTTAAGATGCTGTCAAGGTTGCCCTCAGACACCTTGTCATCGATATCTGGAAAGCGCCATCTGTGAGTCATAGAACTATAATTACCCTATTAAGGGTGACATACAATCACTCAACTACAAACATTAAAATGTCCACAATTTTACATAAAATAGTATACATAAAGTAGAGTATCAACTAATCACAGGTCAATAGTCCCTAATATAGCATATAGCAATAGTCTACATTTTCAACGCTGTATTTACAACAAGACTGACCTGTATCAATTTTCAACTGTGGTTTCGTAGGGCCTGGTAAGCTGCCCCACTTGTCACTAAACTGGAAAAAATATTTACTGAAATTAGCATTTCAAAACAAATAGGGGGCCTACTGTTGATACAAAACAATGACATTTGTTTGGTGTGTCATGCTGCCTTATCGCCTCTGTTGAATCAAAGCTTTCCTTTTTATACAACATGTCAAGCCAAAGCACATACTATCTATATCTATAGAATGAGAAGCACGGAATGCAATTTAGTTGTATGTTTTGAACTTCGAACTGCTTTTCATACATATCATATATATCATATAACTACAGGGCAGAGAATGTCTATCAGGCAGTAATTCGTACAGGAAGAGATGCTTACTCGAGGAGGCACCTTATCGCAGTGAGTACATAAGGCCTAAGAAAAAAAGTTGTTTGTTTCCCCTAACGAGCTGAAAAAAATTGGAAAATGTAGGCAGGCAAAACTTTTTTATCAAAATATTTTTTTTGTATTCTAACAATACTTGTTTTATACTTATAACAGCCCATATAATGACAAAGTCAAATCAATGCATTCACCGATCGATATCACGTTGGGATTTTTATATTTAAATTTATTTTTTTTGTCCTTGATTACAATAAAGTTTCGACACGGGGGTTTAAAATAGACTCGGCCGGGTTAGTGAAAACAAACGTCTTTTTTTAGGCCTAACCATTATATCCCTACACATCTTAGCAAATCTAAGTCTATGGGAATTTTACGATGAGTCTATTCCAGCGTCGAAGCAAGGATCAGTAATGCAATGAAAGTTATGCTGCAACAAGAGACATATCACAGATGTTCAACAAACTACTGTATACGCCATATTTTTCGCATACAGATATTTTCGCGAGTGGTTAATTTCGCGGTCAGCGAATTATGAATTATTTGGTATTATTCGATATAAATTGTTGTTATTTTCGCGGTCGGGGACGCGTTTCGCGAAATTCGCGAAAATTAAACCACCGCGAAATATACAGCGTATACAGTATATTGATAAAAGTATTTCTAAATAATAGTATACAGGTATAGGTTACACAGAGAGATATTAAAACATGCAGTAATGTATAGAAGATTGGGGGCGCAAGGCCACATATGGAAGCAAATTGCAGTACAACATGCTTACACCAGCTACTCAAGGGAAATGACAGACATGGCCCTCATGGTCGAGCGACCAGTTCATAGAGGTAGCTTTTAAGACAAGTTTGATTATATTTCCAAAGACATAATGTAATAAGCCTCTTAATAGTTAAGTAGTCAGAAAAAGTGACCATCACACTGTTATGAGACGTATGACTGCAACACTATATTTAAACAATGAGAAAATTTTCTATTAAACTAGAATTGGCTTTGAATATTTGTTTGATAAATAAATATAGCAATTTCTTCCATTAACACTGTGCCGACATTTATCATAGCAGACATTAGTCTTACATTCACTGAACTGAAATAATAGTGCCTGCAAACACAGTGTTTTAAATAAATTACAAAACCTCACCCACTATCCAATCATGTAAAATGACAATACTAAAATGGAAACATACAGCGAATGGCATAACTCGGACAGTTTCATGGCTAGGTCCATCCGGCACTTTCAGCATGCTATCCCTTGGGGCTTGGCCCTCACTGCCATCACTTCCTGGGATAGCCCATACAGGTGGGTGGAAGGAAGGAACCTCTAAAAAAATGTTTAACTTTAAATATGCACTTTACAACATACACAATGCAAACAGAACTGGCACATTGAGTAATGCATTGATTACTTAACTACTGTGTAAAACAATCAAAATACACACCACACATTCCTTTGTTAAAAGTTTAACATTTGCACTGCTTGCAGTAATTTGGTTCATCAAATTTTTCTGTTTTGCCAGGTCACTTACAAAGTGATACAATTATCATGGCCCTACCATGTCGTATGGGTGGAAATTCTGCAAGACCCAGGTTCCTAAATATGTCCTCAAAGTGGCGAAACATTTCTTGTGCTTCTGTAAAAAAGTGCATGTGACTGTGGGGTCCAAATTCCTGCTCGTTTTCATGGAAGCCAAACGGCTGGTTGAAGTCACCTAAGCCATCCATGATATCCCCAGTCAAATCAAACTCATCTTCATCACCAAAAATATCATCATCACTTGTCCTGTGATAAAAATACAATCACCATGCATACGTTAGAAAAATGGCAAAACAATCACTGATCAACCCAGCAAAATTTCGAGTTCATTCTGTAAATGCCTTCCTCTTCACAATTGCCCTCCTGTGTGAAACATCGTGAGACTGTTCTACATTGAGATATGGCGTATGCAATCCAATGTTTGCCAGTGCTACATATGTTATCATTTCTATGTGGCACTGATCAAATTATCTCATTTCTTTAATCAAATTTAACTGAATCTTGTACATAGTCATTGGGCCTGTTAACAGGAATTTTAATACAAATTTGGGAGTTGGAAAGTTGCACCACCTGCAGAAACACCTGAGTCGGAGCTGAATGAAAATGCTGAATTTGACAAATCTCAGCAGCAACTTGGATACCATAGGGATATAGGCCCAAGCAGAGATTGCTACCGTTATATATAGATATCGTGAGAGTGTTGGGGAAAACTTGATCCCACTGCCAATGGCAAAAAGTGGATTGAGAGAGGGGGAAAACAAGTTGAGCCAGAACAATATCTGTCAGTTAGATCATGATCTGCACTGTCATTGCATGTCATTCTAGAATTCACAAGCACTTGGAACGTCTCAATAAAAAAAGTATGGTAAATAAACACGAACTGTATTTACATACCGTACCAAAGTCTAAATGTTTCGCTACTCTCTTTCGCTTATTATTGCCGATTTCCTGTAATTGCCGTTCAAATGCTCCTCTGCAACACACAAGCACACCGCATGCACGCTGCTGTGCACAAACAAAATGAATAAACAGAAGAGAACAAATAAGAGAAAGAATAAAAAGAAGATACTCTCTTTATTCTTGTTGTTTGTGGCAGTTCTTGGCACAGCATTGTGTTAAATTGTGCACAGCAGCGTACCATGTGAGGTGTACAGTACACTGTACAGTACGCCGTACGGGGTCATGTCAGAGACAGAGGAGCACAGGAAATTACGATTATCGCCAATAAGATAGTAGAGAAACATTAAGACTTTGGTAGTACATACATTTCGTGTTTATTTACCGTAATTTTTTATTGAGACGTTCCAAGTGCCGAAGTGGCTCACTAGCTCAGTTCCAGGGCAGTGGCTGTGCATGCTGTCACTGCTGATGACTGATGAGTTATAAATATAATTTTAAGGACGTGTAATCAAATAATGTCTAGTAAATTATAAAGTGACATTACCTGTAGTGCCTATCTCTTTCACGTGGAAAGCCAAATAATCCTTTAAATATGTCGTTTGCATTCATGTTGCGTAAAACTACAAAGGCGAAAAATATGAAAGTGATAGATAGATATGTCTGACGCAACTATTGTTTACAGCGGAAGTGACTAAGAACGATGCACTCTTGTTATTTATGTTGTTTCCGTGTTATCGTTGTCGAATGCCGATGTGTTGCTGCAGTTGTAGAACTTTTCAAATAATTTAATAAGTTGTGTTTTCTTTCATGTTTTGAGTAATCTGCGTATATCAGCCATGATGTCAAAAGATAATCGAGACTTTATAACGTTGTCTATTACTGGCGAGGATGCTGACAAATATAAGACGAAGCAGTCCATCTGGCGGGTACTAAAAATATCATATTCATACTCATAGATACCGTAATCATAGCCCGACCAGGCTGTGCGACGGATTGTCTATACATTGGATATCTATTGTATATACATTGGATCCAGGCTGTGCGACGGATTGTCTCTACATAGGATTGTCTATACTATAGGGGTATTCTAACCCTAGCAATACCGTTTCTTGGAGCTACCGTAATCATAGATACAATAATGTAACCCAAACCCAAGAGGATAGGGTTACAAAGTGTCCCTATCCTTTTCTGCGGAGGAATGCCCGAGTAAATCACTCGGGCCGGTTTGCTGGTGCGTTTTCAGATACTAGAACTTCCAAACTGGGTTTATTCTAAACACGAACCTTGCTCCGCTATCCGGGAACTTACAATGTATCGCAATACTCTGTATTAAACTAATATAACCTGTTACAAAAATTCGAAGTGACGAGCGGCGAATATACTGAGCGCCATTTCTGTTGACCTGTGACGTACGCATTTCCCAATGCGCATAGCGATCGGCAAACGCAGCGCCCTCCGATTGGTCGGTGAATCCACTCTTCAAACCGAAGTACGTCACAGGTCAACAGAAATGGCGCTCAGTATATTCGCCGCTCGTCACTTCGAATTTTTGTAACAGGTTATATTAGTTTAATACAGAGTATTGCGATACATTGTAAGTTCCCGAATAGCGGAGAAAGGTTCGTGTTTAGAATAAACCCAGTTTGGAAGTTCTAGTATCTGAAAACGCACCAGCAAACCGGCCCGAGTGATTCACTCGGGCATTCCTCCGCAGAAAAGAATAGGGACACTTTGTAACCCTATCCTCTTGGGTTTGGGTTACATTATTGTATCTACCGTAATCATAGCTCTAGTAACTATAGTACCTGCGGGCCGCCTGCGGCAACTGTACGCGGGCTATAGTACTAGAGCTAAGATAATCATATTATCATATGAAATAGACCTAAGAGTAAGAGAGTAAGACTAAAGCTATGTCTCCACGCACGCGGCACGACACGACACGACATGCAAGCAAAACGCAGCGACGTTGTGCTGCCAAAAAAATTGTGATTTCGCGCATTGTGTTCATTCTGGTTCAGTGATCAGAAATTGTGCATGTGCTTGTTGTCCATTGCCATTGGCTGATGGTGGCGTGAGCAGAACAATCGCGTTGATTGGTTCAACTGTCTTTCACCGTACACTGCGTCTGCAGCCGGCAAAAGTCAAACTCATCTGACTTTCGCCGTCGCCATGAAACCGGGCTGGCGCCGTGCCGTGTCAGTGGAGACTGCGCTATAAGATATAATAGATTTGAACTTTGCCGGTAGGGGTGAACGACGCCGTTTCCCGCGCCGCGTGTGTGGAGACCGGCCTTAAGCCGGCTAGCTTGGTATTTGCCGTTCACAGAAATGCGGCTAAACAGAGGAATTGCTCCGACCTGTGATTGGAAGATAAAAATAGAATTCGTTACGTTTCTCAAGTCTGTCAATATATGACATGCATACAACTCGATTGATAACAAAAAACTTAGTCTAAGCTAAGTCAAAGACTACAAACACGGTAACCATCCCCTCCCATTTGAGCTAATCAGAGGTTGAAGCAATTTCTATGTTTAGTGATGTTGCCAGTCAGCGGCTAAACTGTAAACAGTGGAATTGCTCGGAATACAGCACGAACTCTATTTGAACAAGAAACTCTTCGCGAAAGTTAGCAAATATTCGGAGAATCCTCTATAAAGAGTGTAAACGTTGTAATCTTTTGAAAATAAACTATCATGTAAATAGAGTCAGTGAGATATCTAATACTGACAGTCTTGAGAAACGTTACGAATTCTATTTTTATCTTCCAATCACAGGTCGGAGCAATTCCTCTGTTTAGCTGCATGCGTTCACAGGCTTGGACCTGCTGATATTGCTCTGTGGTATTATATGTATTTTCATACCGACTGTGCCAACCGGCTAGTTGTGAAGTACAGAAATATTTAAGTTTTCTTCTATTGTATAAATGCATTCGGAGATTGGCAACCCGAGATCCGGAGCAGAGGTTCGCCAAAGTTAAACACTTACTTTACCATCAAACTGGCTGCTGTCACAAAATAGATATTGCTGTGGGTGGTACGCACGCTGGGATGTCTCTGTGTCATTTGTCTGATAATACTCTCTATATTACTATTAGTTTCATAAGTTACAGTCATTGGTCATGACAACTATCTATCTACATCATGATTTGTCTTCATACTTAGTGAGTGGGTCTTCTTCATGTACGTTTCTATTCTATTTCAGGTGTGGAATCGGTTATCAAGGTTGCAAAAAAATGTATTATCTGTATTTCTAGTAGTTGTGCTGGTTACAGTTGCTGTCATCATACTTCACACAGGTATTTTTTCATTAAAAAGTTATTGTTATCAATGTAAGTAGCTTCAGGATTTCTATTAATAACTGTAAACTGCTTTTGTAATTCAGTAATTTATTTTTTATATCATAGCTGAGGAATGGTTTTTGTAAATATGCACCACTAAAAGTTAGATTTGTTTCATATGAAAAATCTTTTTTTTTCAAATGCAAGTTGAATAGAGATTTTGTCAACCATATGCCATCTCAATTTCATGGAATATATTGTAGCTAGCCTATCATTGTTTTAGAGTATTTTTAAAGTTTAGTTAATTGTGGGTGTGTTTCAATATAGGTTGCTTTCTCTACCCATCTTTGTAAATTGGGGTACTTTACTAACTACTACTTACTACTTACTACTTTAATTGTAACTTTACTAACTTTCCTTATCAGGATTAACACCAGTATCGTGTTGGTCCTCTGGCAACCCTATCTGTCAAAATGTAAATGTGAATGATGAGCTTTAAATTTCATTCTATGCTTTGTGTTTTAATATGTACCCCAGTTTTCCTTTTGCCTGTTGTAAAATGAGAGTCATATATTAATGATTATCCTGATCCGTTTATCAGAATACAGGTATATTGGGTGTATTTTTGTAGATCGGGGGTCATTGGACATCCGTGAGAAAGATATAAGTGACGATGATCGCTACGTTCAGCTACATAGGAGGAACAAAGTTGAGGCAATCAATGATTTTGTGGTAATTATTTAGTAATTGTACTAAGTACGAAGTATGACTATGTAAAACAAGGTGTTTCAGTTCCAAAAGTGGCAGAGAGTGAACTTTGTATTTGTGGTATTATTACTTGTGCAGAAAGGAATGGGCTAAATGCATCTCACAATTGGTTTATTGAGAAATGGATAATAACTGTAAAAAGTAATAGTTTGACTGTTTTATAAATAACAAAGGAGTATGTGCAGTAAAGATATTTTTACTTTCAATGTCCAGTCTAGAATATAACCTGCAATTAAACAATTGGAGAAAAAACTCATGAGCACGGCTATTATTTTTAGAATGAACGAAAAAAGCAACAGGAATCTTTGAATATGGAACATAAGGATAGTGTGCTGGAGAAGCCACCAGAGAAATCACATGCCGACAGTCTCATCCAAGAATCGGTAGCAGTCGAAAAAGTAGTGCAGCACCCAGAGCCACCGATAGGTTCTAATGGTGATAATGGTGTAAATGGTGTACAGGGAAACGTGGCTGATGTAAATAATGAGGTGAGTGTTAAACAATACACAGCCGAATACGTGACGAAAAAATATGTAAATAAATTATGACTTACATACATAGAGTATGCATACAGTATGTATGTATATATATATATATATATATATATATATATATATATATATAGATATATATATATATATAAGAGAGAGAGAGAGAGAGAGAGAGAGAGAGAGAGAGAGACGAGAGAGAGAGAGAGAGAGAGAGAGAGAGAGAATGAGAGAGATTGTATGCCGTGGAAATGTGCATGTGTTCTCATTTTCCCGTAAAATCTCATCTGAAGCTGTTTCACAGGCATAATAATGTTATATACAGATACGTCTAACACGCTGATGAGTTGTCATTTGGGATTTATGTTTTGTAAATGTATTCTGAAATGTCTGTTGTGGTAATATATTCGTTCTTCTTGTTGTAATCGGTATGTAGGGTCCTGGGAAAAATAATAATCACATATCGGCAGTAAGACCAAAAGATATCGAAGATATCCTTCATCACGATGATGGAATACCAATGGAATTCATGGGTGTGTTTGCCAAAATTGAACTGCAGCTTTTCACAAAATTGTGTTCTATCCTATTTTTTATAACAGTGTCCTCTGTGTGCAATGTAGTATATCTAAGGTCATTTTTCTTTGAGCGTTTGCTTTATAATCATTTACTATTGAATTTGCAGAGGTTTCACTGAGGGTAATCGTTTCCGACTTCTGTGGAATTCAGGTGCGCAGAACGAACGACAGAAAGCTGTCACAGCGGCCTTCCAGCACGCGTGGACGGCATATAAGAAGTATGCATGGGGATATGACCAGCTGAAACCAGTTACAAGAAGCCACCATGAGTGGTTTGGTCTGGGCCTCACCATCATTGATGCCCTGGATACAATGTACATTATGGATCTGAAAGAAGGTGAGTTTGATTCTTGCAAACTATTTAACAATAGCTTCACACATAGGTGGTAGCATGCGGTGGCTTCATCATATTGGAAGCTTACTAATACTATTTATTTGATTTGGAAATAATTACAGTGCTCAGTTAGTGTCCTGTAGTTGCTGTAGGAAGTGTGTAAACTTCACCATGTACTGGTCATCTCGCTGCACATTTTCTCATCCTATCTGATGATTACGAAGTGTATCCTTTACCCCGGGCATCGCCGTGTAGCCCAGCTAGTTAACTATAAGTCTATAACCAACATTGAAGTTTTATTTCCTTTACCATATGTTTTAGCTCTCAGGATCTCTTACAGTGCCATGCTACTATGTCTTTTTAGTAATATGTAGAGATGCATACTGTACTGGAAAAGTAGATAGTATTGTGTCATTACATGAGATGGCAAAGCACAGCAACTTTCATAGGAAGGTCTAGGGACAGGGTCCTCCTGAAAACTATTGAAAATAAACGATCAAGTGAGACATTATACAGTTATAGTCGGCTCTAGCAACACATTGCCAATTGAAATGCTGATGACTGAGGTTATACTGCGACATGTAGTGATGTCTATTTAATCGCGATGCGTGTGTGCTTCCGGCACATCTACGCCCCATGTTTTACCTATATGGCTGTGCAGAGTTCAAGGAGGGTCGTGACTGGGTGGAGCAGAAGCTGAATCTGTCACAGAACAAGGATGTCAACCTGTTTGAGGTGACGATACGCGTGCTCGGTGGACTGCTCAGCACCTACCACCTCTCGCAAGACCGAATGTTCCTCGATAGAGCCGTAAGTCGCTCGCCCCACATCTACGCGTATGCTCATAACAGAAACGGAAGCAATAGGTCCACAGGAACCACGGCTCGTGCATGTGTCACTTTCGATCTCAGTTTGTGTCTTCTGTTCATTTTTACATTGGTACTTCATTTAACTCATTCTGTGTTTATCTTGTTCATCATGGTTAAGCTTCAAGATAGCTGTTTTCTTAACCGATATCATCTACAATGTACGATATCATGCGTCCAATGTAACATGACCATGCCTGCTAAAGCTTCAAGATGCCCTGTTTCCTCTATCCTTCTCCCCCGTGATCATATTCTGCACGACAATGCACGCGTGCGTTGACCACGTGTTGTCAAGCTCCGGCGTTGTTCTTGCAGAAAGAGCTGGGAGACAAGCTGATGCCGGCGTTCACGAGCGAGTCGGGAGTGCCGTTCTCGGACGTTAACCTCTACTACCGGCAGGGAAAGCCGCCTAAGTGGGGTCCCGACAGCACTGTGTCAGAAGTCGCCACCATTCAGCTCGAGTTCCGTGACCTCAGTCGTGCTACTGGTGACCCCAAATACGAGGTCAGACTTCGGCGGGGCACTGAACACTATTTGCGCTCGTGTGAATGAATTTCGCCGCGTCGTCCTGCATGAGGGTCTCACACAAGGATTCGTGAATTTCTGCACGCAGTTAAATTGCATCGCAAACCCACCTGTTCCGACATTACTCACCATCCTGCACGTCTAGAATCCATTTACAATCATCATCATCATGTGCGCGTCATTTCGGTCAATTTAACATCAACTCGTGTCTCGGAATAGTAATTGTAATAAGTACGAGCGGATTGCACTTAGAGGGCCATCGTCTATCTCGCGCTGCGTCGCGCATGTCGTACGCGATGTCTCTCTCACGCGGCGGTGCGTCTGCGCCAGGGGAATTTTTTTCACGGGAGCTCTTTTTCCATAATCTGTGGGAAAATAGTTCTTGTCAAAAATTTTACGGGAGCTGTTTTGAGCCTCATGGGAGCGATTTCAGAGGTTTGAAGAGCGAATCGCTCATCGCTCCCGTGTATTTCTTACCCTGGTCTGCGGTGCAGGAAGCTGCCTGGGCGGTGTCGCAGAAGCTGCACAATACGCCCAAGTTCCTCGGCCTCGTGCCGATGTTCATCAACGCGCAGACGGGTCAGTTCCGCAGTGCGACGACCTTGACCTTGGGAGCCCGAGCGGACAGCTACTACGAGTACCTGCTGAAACAGTGGCTGCAGACGGGAAGGAAGATCGACTGGTACGTAGTACTGATGGCTGTTTGCCTCGAAGGTAGAAGGAGGGAAGTGCCGTGCGGGGTGACTGGAAAGGAGGTAGCCTGATGTAGGTGTGCATGGAAAAAATTCGATCTAGAGATGGAATTCCATCTTTTTGGTAGCCCCAGAGGTCATTTTTGAGTGTAAATTCGTTAAGGAAGATTTGGGGGGAGTGGGTGGGAGGTAATAATACCAAAATCACAGATGGGACTGGGAGTCTCTTGTCCACTATTTCCCCAGAGTTATTCGTGGATATTTTTTTATTCAATTAGCTCAATGTAGCATTTTCTTCCCTTTTCGGGTTATAATACATGATATAAATTGAAGATTTTTACCAGAAAATTGCCTCGAATGCATTTCAGAGAATCTAGATCTCCTAGAGTTTTCGGAGTCTTTGGTGGGTCATGAACTTTCCCCTTCCCCCACACCACCTAACAGGCTACATCTTGCTGTGCTCGACACGCTTCACTTCGCTTGAAAAATGTTGACCTTTTTAATTAAATGCTAGTTTTATCCCTGTTTATGTATGCCGCAGTTTGGTCTGTTTCAACATCAGGTTATCTGAACAGTGGTAATGATATCGAGTAATGTTTCCTTGCAACTCTTGCTCTGCATGAAGGCTGAAGGATGACTTTATGGAGGCAGTAGAAGGAATCAAGAAGCACATGTGGAAGAAATCCGCATCTAACAACCTCAGCTTCATCGGAGAGCTGCTGCGAGGAACCAGCTTCAGCCCGAAAATGGTATCGCATTGTCCATGTCACATAGCTAGCCAGATAGGTCCATGAATAGTTAAGAATGCATGATAACCTGTGATATTGCATCGTTCACATTGTGTAGTTAGCAGGATAGGTCCATGAATAGTTCAGAATGCATGATAACCTATGATATTGCATCGTTCACGTTACGTAGTTGGCAGGATAGGTCCATGAATCGTTTAGAATGCATGATAACCTGTGGTATTGCATGGTCCATGTTACGTACAGTGGAAGTCCAAAAATCCATACTGCTTGGATTTCGGATTTTCCGGATTCTCAGGCAGTACTTTTAAAATGCAAATTTAAGGAGGAATAAAGAAGAGTTGAACAATTAAATTTTGCTAGTTTATTCATTAGCAAATACAGCATGCTTCATTTATTAAAACCAGAGATGCCAACCACTACGATTTATCCGTATTTTATACGAATTTCTATTTCTTTGCACCACTACGACCAGTTTGTATCAAACTACGAATTTCACTGTGATCGGAAAAAAAATATTATTTTTGGTCCGTCAGTCTATAATACGCAGGGGAAAAAATACACGGGGGCGGCAGGCGATTTTGCCCCGAAATGCCAAAAAGAGCTCCATCGGGGGCGACCCCAAAAGAAAAAGTCGCCCTGGAAATCGATTGTCCAGGTCGGTCCTGCGCCTTGCCGCTCTCGCTCGGCGTTGCTGCGCTACGATGCCTAGGCCTCTGCCGCTAGCGGCAGCCGGTTCCACGGCGCGGTAGAATTCATGGTACGGTGTGACTGTCAAGTGTTTACCATATTTTAAGCATGCATGTGTGTACTGTACTGTATTGCATTCAATCAAGCGCGCGCCGCCTCCCGCGCGTATATACGTGTGTGCCTGTGCGCGTGCTTGCGTGTGTGCCTGCGCGCGTGCGTGTGTGCGTGCCGGTGTGCCTGCGGGCGTGCTTGCGCGTGTGCCTGCGTGCGTGCGTGCGTGCGTGCCTGTGTGTGCCGGTGTGCCTGCGGGCGTGCTTGCGTGTGTGCCTGCGCGCGTGCATGTGTGCGCGTGCTTGCGCGTGTGCCTGCGCGCGTGCGTGCCTGCATGCGCGCGTGCGTGCGTGCGTGTGACCAACGACCCGTAGGATTATAGAACGCTAATCCATGGAAAATCCTAATGAAATTCACACGTATATTTTTCCCTGCCGGCACACTCGTGTGTCATTCCCGATTGTAGCTTTTTCGTCAATTCCCCGACGCTGTTGCTCTCTCATAGTCCAGCAATGCCAACCCTCTACATTTTAGTAGTGATTAGTACCACGCTGAAACAATCGTGCCCCCCCCCCCCGTACTTCAATCAATGCCACGCCTGCCAGCAGGCACGTACGCAGCGTCGATGGATGTGCACAGCCATACATACACACGTGCCTCGCGGGCCGCTTTCTCAAACCCCCTGAGCTTCCAGGGCACTTACGCGGGCCCTGGGGGTAGATTCATCAAGCTGGTACGGAAAATATTTTGCGTAAATCTTGTGTACGCAATCGACGTTGCTTAGTTGCGATCATCAACACAGCTATTTAGTAAATTGCGTACGATTCGCGTACGCAAGCGAGGCCGTTTAGTGCGAATTCATCAAGCTAAAATTACGGTGAAACTATTGCGCTAAGTAACTCTACACGAGCTGACGAGGGTGCCGTAAAACCACTCGAAATTTCCGCAGGTGTCCAAGCATTATCCGAGATCACTTATTTTATTGAGAAACATCTATAAAAATTATACTCAACTAAAAATAAATAAATAATTACCAGTACACACGCTTTGACGCGTTTTTGTCATAGCTCTGGCATTGTTTCGTTTATTAGCGAGTTCGTAGTTAGCCGTTGATCGATGCACCACACACGGTACTGCACACGCACACACGCCCGTGTACGTACACACGCAGCACGCACGCTACGTGATACTGCACACGCAACGCACGCCCCGTGTATCGTACACAACGACGCACGCACGCACGTGTAGTGCACAGCACGCCCGTTGTCGATACACCGCACGCGCGCACCCACGGTACGAGTGCACACGCACGTACGTACGTGCACCACACACGCACGGCACTAGCAAGATGCACGCACGCCAACGCACGCACGCACGCACGCGCGCCGCATGTACGTCACAACGCCACGCACGCAAGTGTACGTGCACAGCACGCACGTGTACGTGCACACGACGCGCACGTGCACATGACGCACGCACACACGTGTAAGTGCACACGCACGCACGACGTGTATGTCACACACGCCACGACCACGTGTATACGTGAAACGACGCACGCACGTTACGTGACACGCACGCACGCCGTGTACGTGACACGCACGCACGTGACGTGACACGCACAATCACGCTACGCACGCAGCGTTATCGTAACACACGCACGCACGCACGACGTGTACGTTACACGCACAGCACGGCACGCACGTGTACGTGCACAGTATGCACGCCGGTACGTACACACGCACGCACGTCACGTACGTGATACGTGCACCACCACGCACGCACGTGCACATGCAACGTCGCGCCCGCTGTACGCTGCACACGCACGCACGCACGCCCGGTGTAACGGCATGCAAACGCACGCACGCACGCACGCACGCACCCACAGACGGTGCACATGCAGGACGCACGCACGCGCGGTACGTGCACACGCACGCCGCAGTGTTTACGTGCACACGCACGCACTGTGTACGTTACACGCACGCACGCCGTGTACGTTACACCACGACAACGAACGCACGCACGGCACGTGTTACGTACAAAGCGCACGCACGAATGTGTACGTAGCCACTCACCGCACGTCGTACTACTGCACAACAGCAACAACAAAGCACACGTGCACAATGCACGCACGCACGCACCCACGTGTAACGTGCACGCGCACACACTCACGCACGTGTACGTACACACGCACCACGCACCGCTGTACGGGTGCTGCTTTAATGTGTGTGTTGAACGCAAATCATTACAACGGCGGAAAAATTGAGGACACGTATCACATGCCCCCAGCACTCATGTAGACAGACGGACGCTAGAACGAGGCCATATGGTTTAAATACCAGAGCGGGGCGTCTGTTCTTCTTCAAGAGTTAGATAATTAACTACGAGTGTTAATGATATCTACTTTGGTCATGCGTATGGTCGCACAGTTTGATTGGTTTATGTAGGCACACCCCTCCACAGCCAGCTGCTACGACGCGTAGGGGATTTAAACACTTGCGATTGCATCAAACATTGCGTACGTTAGGGACCTACGATGCGTTGATGAATCGCACCTACGGGCTTTGCTACGTTACTTCGGTAGAACCCTATTGCTTGTAACGCAATCGACTTGACCAACTTGCATGGAAATCCGGCCCAGGTGGACCCCAGCCGCAAGAGACTTCGCCGTATAAACAATCGATCCTCCTCGGCTCGTACAGGCAGACACTCCACAGTGTCTTGGCGCTGTATTTGCACTTGTATTTGTACTTGCACGTTGTATATGCACTGGTCTGCACATTTGTTTCCGCTAGCCGTGAAATACAAATGTTTCATGTGCGTGGCAGCCGTAGTACTACATTTAGAACGGCGTGTGTGTGTGATAAAATTAAATAATCCACCCGAACCCCCCCCCCTCGCACATTACTAATTGATGGCCAGGAAACTACAGGATTGTGTTCAAATATTATGTTGGCATCTCTGCAAACGAGCAATTTTATAGTAAAATAAAGTCGACACTTGACAAAAATGTAAACCTAAAAAGTTTCCACTACAAAAAAGAGTGTGTAATGCTTGAAAGCATGTTTAAAAATGAACATTGTAAAAGAAAAATACAGTAAACAAACGAATGCGGAAGTTATGTTATACAAATTAATTATTTATTTTTAGTTTATTAAACAGAGTTAAATTTGAGTTTTCGACAATTCCGGATTCTCGGGTGGTCCGGATTTCTGGCATCTGGATTTTTGGACTTCTAATGTAGTTAGCGAGATAGGTCCATATGAATCGTTTAGAACGTAGAATGCGTGTTGACCTGTAATATTGCATCGTCCACGTTACGTAGTTAGCGGGATAGGTTCATTAATCGTTTAGAATGTATGATAACTTTAGGTATTGCATTGTCCATTAGAATGCATGGTAACCGTGTGCAGTCACATAGCCAGACCACTACGTCACATCACTGCTCCAACTCACGCGTATCTAACCATGATGACAAGTATCTAGAACAAGAATGCTTTATAGCAATGTTAAGACAATCGGATCCACATCACCACAAAAGATCGTAATCGTTCATTGTCGTAATGCAAGTTGGTGAATGAGCATATCAGTGACGTGTTTCCTACATTATGAAGTAATGCTTTCCTGGCCATACCTGTGATTCCCATGCCTTTCTATTTCAGGATGTAATATTTTAAATAGGACGCATGCATTTCGTGTATGTATGTTTTTATCTATTATGCCCTTATTTCTTATTGGCCACACCTGTGATTTTCACGTGTACGATCGTTAAGACGCAATGCGTGTATTATGTGCATGTATTAACATGCAAAACATGCAATTGCCACGCTTACATTTGTTAAGACGTAATACATGTATTATGTGCATGTATTAACATGCAAAACATGCAATTGCCACGCTTACGTTTGTTAAGACGTAATACATGTATTATGTGCATCTATTCACATGCAAAACCTCTATGTATAGAGTTATCATTTGTCTCTCTTTCTCTCACTGTACATATGTCCCCCTCTCTTTCTCCCCTTGTCTCTCTCTCTCTCTCACTCATACTTATATATAGTAGTATAATATATATATTAATAATATATATATCGGATATATATATATAAATAAAGTCTGTTGTGTATTTATCAGTTTGTTTCTACGTGAATGAGAATGATGAAATGAGCTGCATTTCACAATTGTCTATTTGAAATGTTACGGAGCACACGCCAACACCGGAGTGCTTACCCGCTCAGCTTTTGAGAATAATTGCAAGATATCTTCTGGCGGCCATATGGCGGCCAGCGGCACAGTGTCATTGCTTTCTCACCGACCGTGGATTGGCTAACTGCTATCCACTTAGTATATAGAGATCAGCGGTCACGAGCCAACACCAGCAACGCCCGTCCGTACGTCTGTCCACGCGTCGCTGTGCAGTGTTTAGGCTTTGCGTGTAGCTTCATATAGAATATCGTATATGAATCCTAATGTATAATGTATATCTATATTCATGTAGGATCATCTTGTCTGCTACTTTGCCGGCGCGCTCGGCCTCGGTTGGCAGTACGGCCTCGGCATTGACGATGAGCTGCTGGACATGGCGCAGGAGCTAATGCACACCTGCTACCAGATGTACGCGCAGATGCCAACGTTCCTCTCACCCGAGATCGCGCACTTCAACATGCTGCCCGGCTCCAAGGACGACATCTTCGTTAAGGTAACGGTCGAGCAACGGCGGTGTCGCTAGAACGATCGTAGGGTTACTGGCTAGAGTTAGGGCTACGGTAGAAGCTAGCATTTAAACAGTTGCTAGAATGATCGTAGGGTTACGGCCTAGAGCTGGGGTACGGTAGAAGCTAGCCACAAGTTCCCTTCTCGCTTAACACTACGTTGGCGAGAGGTACGTCGTTTCCTACGACGTGTAACAGTCGGAGAGCCTGGTCGGGCTAGGTAGAAGCTAGCATTTAAACAGTGCTGCCAGTAAATAGATGTAGATAGAAAAGTAAATAGAATTAAGCTGCCAAGCCGACGCCAGTAAATAGAATAGGTAATGGCCGAGCATCGGCGGTGTCGCTAGAAATGGGTTACAGCTCGTCAGTCCGAAGGGTCACTGGTCCGAAGGTTCACTAGTCTGGAGGCCCACTAGTCCAAAGGCTCACTAGTCCGAAGGGAAAACTAAACATTTTCACTGATTTTATTTAGCAAATTGTGTGCTGATTGATGGCGCCACGTCATGGTTTGTAGCAGGAGAGTGGAGAGATAAATGTCATAAACATCATGCTGCAGATGGCCATGCAGATACACTGTCACATGGTTAGAACGCTGCTGTGTATTTTCAGAAAACTGAACAAATAAAATTTTCTAGAGCCAAAAATGTGCAAATTGTGTGAATTATGTTGTTTTATGGTGTACGAGGGGCGGTATTACGAGGCTAAATTACGTACAAATAGATACAAACGATCTGTACATTGGCATTTTTCTGACGATACCTGAGATTGGCAGTATTACGAGGGGCGGTATAATGAGGTTTTACCGTAGTCTACAATTTTGCCACACATCCACACACCTCCCCCCCCCCCAAACACACCTCCCCCTACATCCCTCTACTTCGGACTAGTGGACCTTCGGACTAGTGAACCTTCGGACTAGTGGGCCTTCGGACTAGTGGCCTTCGGACTAGCGGGCAGTCACCCACTTTGGTTTTCGGACTAGTGGGTCTTCGGACTAGGCCATCCTTAAAAAATTCTATGTTTGCTGTCCTCTGACCGACCCACAAAAATAGCCGCGACCCAAACGGTTTTTTTGACATTTTGGGTTCCATTTTTTTTTTTTTTACATTCCTTATAGTTAAGGCTGAAACACAAAGCATGTGTGGCGAACATGAGGACAGACTTAAAATAACTATTATGCCTCACAAAAAAGAGACCTACCTACCTACCCACTAAAAACATCATGGGTCGGGGGACAGCAAACGAATTTTTTAAGGATGGCCCTAGTGAACCTTCAGACTAGTGGGCCTTTGGATTAGCGGGCACTCACCGCTAGAATGATCGTGGGGTTTACGGCTAAACCTAGAGCTATGGTAAAAACTAGCATTTAAACAGTTGCTAGAATGACCGTAGCATTACGGCTAGAGTTATAGCTATGGTAGAAGCTAGCATTTAACCAGTGCTGCTAGTAAATAAAAGTACAGTATCTCGTCAGTAAATGGGTGAGGGGCAAACAGATGAGGAAAATTCGGAAAGAATGTGGAATATTTTTTCAAGGTCATCACTGATAGTTATTGTCAGCCTATCTAGAACAAATATAGGGTTACACCTAGAGCTATGGCTACGATAGAAGGTATCATTTTAATCATCATGCCAGTAAGCTAAGTCACGACAGGCAAACACTTTCTTTGTCATTGTGTTTTTACGTGCATAGGTATAATTCGTGTTTACACAGTCCAGCTTTTTCGTCATCTCTGCTAGCCGCGATGCTGAGGTTAAACATGTGGCAGGCATGGTAAAAATCTTTAAGGTGTTTGTGTGGCTGGAAGCTTCCTCCTTCTCCCTGTCCCTCTCCCTCTTCATCTCTTCCTCTAATCCTGTCAAGAATGCAGACAGCCAACACACGGAAATGATTATAATACTGATCTAAGGTTTCTCTCTCTCCTTCCCTCTCCCTCTCTCTCCCTCTTTCTCTTTCCCTCCCTCCCTCTCTCCCACTCCCTCTCTATCTCCCCCTCTCTCTCCCTCGCTTTCCCCTTTTTTTCCTCCCTTTCTCACATTATCTTTCCCTCTCTCTCTCTCACCCCCTAATCTCTTCATCTCTCTCTCCGAATCTCTCTCCCCCCTCTCTCTCACTCTCTTCTTCTCCCTTTCCCTTTCCCAATCTCTCTCTCCCCTCCCCCTCTCTCACTCTCCCTTTCTCTCTCCCAATCTCTCTCATTCTCTCGTTCTCTCTCAGACTGCCGACGCTCACAACCTGCTGAGGCCGGAGACGATCGAGTCGCTCTACATTCTCTACCAGCTCACCGGTGCGCGCAAGTACCAGGACATGGGCTGGCGCATCTTCACGGCGTTCGAGAAGCACGCGCGGCTCGACGGTCAGGGCTACACGTCGCTCAGCAACGTGAAGAACGCCGACCAGCCCGGCTGGCGCGACTCGATGGAGTCGTTCTTCCTCGGCGAGACGCTCAAGTACTTCTACCTGCTCTTCGACGACAACCCGCGCCTCGTCGACCTGCGCACGTGGGTGTTCAACACCGAGGCGCACCCGCTGCCGCTCGTCGGCTCCTGATAGCGTGCGCGCACGCGGGAGGTGGAGGGTCGCTGGATCACGGCAGGGTCCCAAAGTCGCGAGAGGGTTGCGGGGTTACAGGATGGTCGAAGGGTCGCAGGGTCAGGACAGGGTCACGACAGGGTCGCGGAATGATGTGATGGTTGTGGGAAGGTCAGCAAGGATGGTGAGTCACAGAGGGCCAGGCAAGGTCACGGAGGCGCGTAGGAGGTCACAGAGGGCTGTGAGAGGTCACAGTGGGCAGTGAGAGGTTACATAGCATAAAGGAAGGTCGCACGGATTTTACGCTTGAGATTTTCACGGTGTCTCTTGAGTCAGATGCTGGCTGCACATGAAGATGGGGTTGAGGGTGGTGTACCTTCAGTAAGTGCATTTACTTTGAGTTGTTTTTCATGTGCATTGCATCTGGAGTTATTTATCTGAAGCATCAATTTTCGGTCATGTATTTTGCCCCTGAAAATGGTTTCTTTCGTCACGTCTCCACATGTTCAATCATGCAGTTGTTTGGCTCTCATCAAGGTCTTCTGGTTACTATGATCATATTGGCTCAGTGATTAATAAGGGGTGCACGGCCCGGTCTGATTTGCTACCCCTTGTACATTGTTTTCCAATATGCCATTGGTTATGAAATGCCTTCCTTGCAGGAATGATGATTTTCCAGAACATATGCTCAATCGTTGTGAATATATAGTTTTGTACCATGTCATTCTCTTGCAGGAATGTATTTCTTCTGTCATGAGTAATTCTTTGTACGTATGTAGGGAGCACATAATTTGTATCGAAACGCATATTTTAGCAATGATTGCGATTATTATTATCAATATATTGGTGCAAATACTCAAGGATCTACATTTAGGTTCGTCTGTTGTTAACACAGCCAGGAGCTGTTTGTCCGGTGTTTTGTAAGCACTTCAAATATGACATTGGAGTCTCATGATATTGAATGAATAAGAAGAAATCTTTGAAATTATCGTAATTCTCGATTATAAGTCAACCCCGAAATTCATACAATCGTTACTTAATAGGCAGGAATTGCTCTAGGTGCCCAACCCCAACCAGACTCTTGCTGACCCGTTTTATTTTTAGATATGCATTGCAAAGTTTGTCTAAATTACGTGCGATTAGCAACTGGGTGGTAGAGAGTGCAAAATTCTATGTTGTAGAAACTCATGCGGAACTAATATAATTATTTAAAGGTGAAGGTATTTTATCTGCGTGCATCCATAGCTATATTAATATAATGTTGCGGTCATTACTGTTGGCTTCATACTTTACATTTCTGACCCGTCTGCAGTAAGACCAGTCACTTATAAACGTATTCTCATATATACGTATGTACGTGAACGTGTACGTGACGTATCACACGTAATGTACGTGTGTCCATTGTTCTTCCATCTCCACTGACCGTAACCACTATTTAACTGACAGTCATCGAAGGGTATATACATACATCTGTATATCTATCTCTCTTTTTCTCTCTCTAAATATATATATATATATATATATATGCATGCAGCTCATCATTTTTATAAAACCATCTGTGATCATGATTTATCTGTATTGTAATAACTATTTGTTCAGTGTATGATCTGTTTATTATATCACGCGGGGATAGTGTTGTATGTATGTAAATAATCACATTTCTGTCCCTGGTTTCTATCTTGCGTACAACGTACGCACGGTAAAACTATGGAGGATAGGTGTAATAAATAGTTGTTATATGATTCACATATACATGATGACGTGCATGTATCTACATATAGGTCTGCTGTAACCAAAACTTCATATATCAGAAGATTATTTTTGGATTTTTTTAATCTAATATAGTTTCCTAGATTTTCTCCTATTTATTTTTAGCTGTTATCTTATGTTACTGAGATTTGCATTTCTACGCTTACGTTGACAACGCGTCTAGCAATGTACGTCGTGCACGTGCGTGCGTGGTGAAGCGAATGCCTGGCTACATAAGTAGAGATATCTACTAGCTGCTTTTGGGTTGAATAGTAGTTGCTAACTTTTGTAAAAACCCTTTCTGCCTACTACGCAGTAAAGCATAGAGAATGTTTGCTAAGGTATAGGTGAAAAATTTAATACATTATTTTAGTAGTATCATTAATTAATTGGAATGGGAATGAAACATAATATTGCATAGGTGTATGTGAGAATTGTGGTGGTGACATGATCGCCGAGTTACTGGCCTGGTTAGCTGCGTGAACCCATCCATGTAAGTGCATACCAATATTGACTTTCAGGGCCAGCAGGAGTGGAATCGTAAACCTGACACTGGTTTGCACCACATTATCGCGTCCTACGTGATACAATGCATAAATTTACACATAATCTGACCGATAAGAAATTAATACAAAGTGTTTATTCAGCCTCAATATATATATATATGTATACGAGTCGATACTTGCAAGTCAGCCCCATAGTATACGGCGTGCGAGCTGAGCGGACGTTTTCATCACCAAGTATTGATTGGAGAGGTTGACTTTCTCAAGCGATATAAAAACCACTACAGTGTCAATATGAGCGCGTTTGAAGACTACCACCAAGTCTGCAATTACTATGACGAATTCAGGTACGAATTGTGTAATGATACAGATAGCATGACTAATTAAAAAGAAGACGTGTTAAGTATTCGCGGACGCATAAAAAAATTTTCCAGACGAGACGGCGGCGAGAATCGCAGCTGTGCTTGTCGACAATTATAAATAAGTTATGTACGAGCGTCATACGTATCCAACATACGTATAAAACGTATCCGTAAACGTGTTTTCCTCCTGTGTGCGGCGTGCTCATACTTTGCGTTGTGTGGTATTGTCATGCATTGCGTTGCGCACATGTTGTTACGACGCGTTGCGTTACTCTACGTTGCGCTATGGTACGACGCGTTGTGTTGCGTTACGCTACGTTGCATCGTGTTACGACGCGTTGTGTTGCGTTACGCTACGTTGCGTCATGTTACGACGCGTTGCGTTGCGTTACGCTACGCTGCGCTATGTTACGACGCGCTGCGCTATGATACGACGCGTTGCGTTGCGTTGCGCACATGTTGTTACGACGTGTAACGTTGCATTACGCTACGTTGCGCCATGTTACGACACGTTGCGTTACGTGGCAGCTGGCGAGATGGGATGCAGCGGCGCTCTCTATTGTGTCAGCAATACTGGGTGAGGGCGTGCGCGGGACATTTTTAGCTCACCTTGACATCGTCAAGCTGAGCTAATGCCATGGGTCGTCGTCCGTCGTACGTCCGTGCGTGCGTCCGTCCGCCCGTCCGTCAACATTTTGCTACGGTCAACAATAACTCAGGAACCGTTTGACCCACATGTTTGAAATTGGGTATAGTTGTTACTGCTATGCTCCCATATTAAACGTCCTATTTTGGAGCACGCCAGTCGACGTACTTTCGAGCCACGGCAATTTTTTGCCAAAAATGGGAATTGCCATTAGTCAGTTGAGGCTCAGCGGATTTTGCTCATTTTTGGTATGTGAATGAATAAGGGCTAGGGGTTTTGATATTAAAAAAAAAAATAATGCAAATTATGTAGGGTTTGGCAATTATATAGCATATTATATAGATACGCAGATAACAAACAGTCTGTGGTGTCACACTCGTCTGGTTCGTTTTACAAGATTTCATTGACAATATCTTTAATGCAAAATTCCTGCTATGAACATTATGATTTATACTATTATTATTATATTATTATTATTATGATATAATGATTTATGCTAAGAAACATCAAAGCGGGTATAGCGCCATCTACCGTCACAAATTGTGATTCATTTTGGTTTATAAATCTATATATAAAGTTGTTCAGCCGAATTTGTGTGTTCGCGCATAACTAGAGAACTCCGCAGCCTAGAGGAAAACTAAATATATTTTTAGAATCAGCACGTCAAAAAAGTTAAAAATTTATAAGTTAAAAAGTTAAAAATTTATAAAAATTCTATTCATCAATAGATGGCGTACAGATTAACATTATACATCACATACGTGTGAATCCATTGTGTATCACCATAACGTCCCAGTAGCCAAATGGATAAGGCATCGGACTCCTAAACCATTGATTTTCCGTTCGATTCCGACCTGGGGAAATTCTTTGTTTCTTTACTTTTGGACTGTTTATAAGTACTTCTGCCGTATTAACCGTTAATTTCAAAATTTTAATTTTTTTACCACATTTAAACGTTTATTAAAAATCTAGAATAAACTATGGTAGATGATAATGATAGCGCAAACTGACGGGAACACTTCACAGAAGCCTATGTAGCTTACTTGCTTCTCGAACGCCGTGAAGATGCGCCAGCCCATGTCCTGGTACTATATAATTTCATTTTATTATTTATAATTTTTGACTTTTTTA
Organism: Priapulus caudatus; assembly: GCF_000485595.1. Classification (NCBI taxonomy): domain Eukaryota; kingdom Metazoa; phylum Priapulida; class Priapulimorpha; order Priapulimorphida; family Priapulidae; genus Priapulus; species Priapulus caudatus. Next base: position 173,524 of record NW_014577682.1, read on the forward strand.
TTTTAATGACATCTTTTCATTTTTTATTATTTTTTACTGTTGGGATGGGATGGCATGCGATGGGATGGGATGGCATGGCATGGCATGGGATAGGATGGGATGGCATGGCATGGCCTGGGATGCGATGAGATGGCATGCGATGGGATGGGATGGCATGGCATGGCCTGGGATGCGATGAGATGGCATGCGATGGGATGGGATGGCATGGCATGGCCTGGGATGCGATGAGATGGCATGCGATGGGATGGGATGGCATGGAATGCGATGGATGGATGCATGCATGGATGGATGCATGGATAGATAGATGGTTCGATTTTTTGGGTATTTTCCTTTCAACCAAGCGGTCACCAACTGAGTAACGCCACTGATTTCCCCGGGCAACGCCGGGTATCCCGCTAGTTATTTATAATTTATATATGTTATTATTTATTATTTTTACATAAAAAATTACACATAATTATCAAGAGTATATAATGGGAGTTCTCCCATATATACTCTTCGTTTCTATAATGTACGTCGATGGTTGCTGAATTAAAACTGACTTCTTCTCACTCACTCATTTGTGTCCTTTTTTGTGGTGAGCTACAGTGTCATTGACACTTTCATTATGTTTAGCTTCGTGCGTTGAGTATCACACGTGCGAAATCCATCCGCAACACCGCCGCAACACAGCCGTAAAGCCTAGCGCAGACATGCGATTTTTGGTTGCTCGTCGCTGCAACCTAGCTGTAACTGCATGGTGCGGTTGGCTGCCACTGAACTTGGCGCATATCTATCTAGATCAATTTACCTAGACCTACCTACGTACTGATATAATTGTCGGTCAATATATAATAGTATTTTCATTAAAAAAAACAGACGACCCACGCCATATCGCCTGTGCTGGCCGCACCAGAAAACCCCGGTTACTAACCGTAATTGTAACGCACGTACGCACGCACAGACACACATGCGCACACACGCGCGCGCTTGCGCGCACGCATAAGCGTATCGCATTTACTCGTGTAAATGTTGAACCCCAAGTATTGCCAAAATTAGTATGAAAAAATATACATGAAATATGTATTGGTATTGAATATTTGTGTCACGTTGGGTAGTAGTTGATCAAACAAGTCGTTATATTGCAACACATTTATTGACAAAAGTAAATTATGAACATAATTATGGAACACTTTTAAAATGCGTTCTAACGTTCAGTTAAAATGTAGTGAGTTATTTACTTACGTTTTTACAGTGGTTTGTCACAAAAATGTGCGTGGGAAAACATCTTTAAGTTTAACCATTGCACTATTACATGTACCATGTACTATTACATGTAGAATATCAATATTAGGTTCAATTAAATTAAAAATTTGTATTACTTTATAGCCTACTATTTATTACATTATTTACAAAAACTCTTTAATTATATGTATCGTGTACAAAGGTTATACAACCTTATATGCATATCGGTCAGGTGCATGATAATATAGGTAGTTTCTATTAACTGGAGCGATGTAATGTTTGTCAAGATAAGCCTATAGGTGTTCTTTGCCCCGTGTGTAAGCCGCATACAACTTTTTATATTGAATTTATGTACAAAAATGTGCGCTCATACGCGAGTAAATACGGTGGTATATACGGTATAACGTTTACTACGCTAACATACACTGACCTATAGTACACCGGTGACTGTTGCAGGCATCCAGTAGGGGCGGAGACTGAGCTGAGAGCATTTTGTAGACTGGGAAAGCATTTAAAAGACGTCCATGTCGCAGACATTGGTAAGCAAGCTGGAAAGATTTTGCAAAAGAACAGATTTTGCAAAGAGTATTGAGTGAGGAAGGGGTTCGAGAGAAAGAGGGGGGGGAAGAAAGAGACTACGTAGGGTAGAGATTACTCTTTATAGTCACGTTACCCTCTTGCAATGGCAGTCTGAGCATCAGCGCCATT